>NC_086449.1:524422357-524722357 GCF_028390025.1 Pseudophryne corroboree | reverse complement strand
GTGTAAAACACAAACGCAGTCTGGCCTAGTTATAAAGGTTTATACAGAAAAGAAATTGTGTGGCGTGTTAAGTGAGCGAGTATAGTTAATATTGCTCACATTTATGGAAATTGTGTGAGTTGTTTTATTGCGTCCGCACATTGGTACACGTGGTACGGAACGCGAGGACAGCGTACACAAAATGTGCACGTAGTGCAAGGCCGCACACGTGGCATGAAGGTACGCACGGTTGCGTAATTACGCAAGTTTGCGTAGCGTTGTGTGCGCATAATAAAACCACATGATAGTTCGTATAGTTTAACGGTGGGATAGTAGCCACGCTACAATAACACAAGATTGCCCAGCTTCCAAAGTTTAGTATAAAACCCTTAATTGCTGTATTGCCTCTGGAAGTAAAGCTGCTTGTCTGAATGATAATTTTCTGTACAGAAAAATAAAGTGTATTTGAGTGAGCGAGTGCAGTACTGAGTGGATACTGAACCCAAGAACTAGGTGGACTACTAGGTGGTCTAGGTGTGCACACTGGGTTAGTAGAGATCCGGTGGCGTAGGGTTTGCAACCCTGCATTATTAAGAGTGGACTAGGTGGTCTTGGTGGACTGAGGGGTATCCCATACAACTCTAGGTGGTCTACTAGGTGGTACTAGGTGGCCTACAACAATCGTAGGGCATATAGATAACTAGTATCTATAGGCTGTGCTATTGCATCACATGTCCGTTTGTTCTGCACAGAGCAACGTGATATTATTGTGTCATCTGTGGAAGAGCATACGCAGACGTGATTGTATAGACAAAGGGTTTTTTCTTTGATAACTTCGGGAAATCTCCCTGTGGGCTTCACTGGAAAGAGTGAAAAATAGTTATCTAATTTCTCTGTTTTTCACCTTACAAACAATTCCAGTGAAAGAAACCGAAAAGGAAATTTTCACTGCCTCTCTCAGGAAAATATTCCAAACAGAACTTCCACCGAAAGAAATTACAGTGTAAGGTCTGATAGGAGCCCTAAGTTGGGTACATTGCCTTCGCTATCAACAGTGTATATGAGTGGATATGTATGACCAACAATAATAGGGTACCATTCCCTAAAGTGGGCAGCTTTGAACCAGAGGTATTACAGAACTTAAGGTTAAGGATATGTCTGATAAAATCCAAGAAACAAAGGATTAAACATACAGACTGTTTAAATTTATGGCAACAGGAGGGGGATATGCAAAAGGAATTAGCTCGCGCAGCAGGTTCCAAACCTAGCGGGAAAACAATGGCAACGGCACATCCACCATATATTGTTGGGGAGAAAATGGCTACAGGCAATGATACATTGGTACAGAATAAGAGTGTAATTGCAAAATCTACTAACCCTAACCCTTACCAGTTGTACCCTGTTTTAAATTTTCCCCAGGATTGCGAACAAGAAGATGAGCCCAGCACGATATCGGCACTCTCTCTAGCAGCCACCATACAAGACACTCAGGTGGGCACGACCCAACCAACAAGAGCAGTAGTCAGGCCCCCTAGCGGAGGGATAAGTGAGGTCGTGTCCACAGGTAAGTACGGTACCGTACATTATGCAGAAACCATAGCACCCCACATTGTAGAATCAAACCAGAAGGATGTAATTGAATTAAATCCTGTCAGGGTGATTGCAGTCCCCAATGGGAAGACTGACGCTCAGGGAGTCACTCCCATCAGGAACATTGCCATGCATTGTCCCTGGTCCCGGACAGAATTGAGGTCAATTATGTCAGAATTTCCCGATGCCAGAAAGGATCTAGTCGCATGCCAGAGGTTCATTAAAGAGTTAGGTAATGCCACTGAACCCACAAACAAAGATTGGCGAACAGTGCTACTGGTATGTTTACCCTTCAATATTGACCCCGCGAAGTTCATAACTGATTGCAATTTAGACGAAGAAGTACCTATCACTAATGAGTACACTCAGGAGAAGGTACGACAAATCAATCTGCAATTAGGAATATATTTCCCTACTGTTGTCAAATGGAATAAAATCTTTGCCATAAGACAAAAGGAAGGTGAAACGGAATCCGAATATTTCCATCGAGCACTGCAGGTAATGACTAGATACACTGGGATCAAGGACATTAGAGACAATGCACATCATAGGGAGGTAGCTGTTTCAGTATTAATGGACGGGTTGAAAGAGGCACTCAGAACAAGGGTACAGACCTCTCTACCAAACTGGAGAGGTATCTCAGTGGCTGCATTGAGAGAGTCCGCTGTCGAGCATGATAGGAACATCATTAAACACAGGGAGTCACAGGGGGAAAAACTGATGACGGTAAGTATGCAGGCCCTTACGGCAAAACCCCATCAGCCAAAAACCCGGACCCCTGTTGTTTGGGACAGACCTAGAACATGCTACATTTGTAGGAAGGAAGGGCATTTTGACAAAGACTGTAGGAGTAGTAGAGCGCATAGCCAAGATAGAACCCTAGACAGAGAATACGAACCACACTACTACTCACATAATTGGGATCAGGGACTACATAGGAGAAGTTACGAGCCACATGCAGGGGAAACAAGGAGGTACCCCCCAAGGAGAGATGGGCAGACCTCCGGAAATTCTCAGCTACCTTCCCCACATATCATAGCTGCCAACGCGCTGTGGGAGGGTCTCGCCACACAATAAGGGTTGGGCCACACCTGTAGTCTGTAGCCAGTGAAGTTGATTGCTAGCCTTGGTAGTGAACCTGAGGTCACGGTTGATGTAGCTGGTGTACCATTACCTTTTCTTGTAGACACAGGGGCGGCCAGGTCAGTGTTAAATTCAACTGTAGGTATGAAAACCACGGGTAAAACAATTTCGGCAATGGGAGTAACAGGAATAGTGCAATACTACCCTTTGAGTAGACCTGCAGAGATTACGATAGGGGCCTTGCAAACCAAGCATTCTTTTTTGCTGGCTGCAGCGGCTCCGACTAACCTGCTTTGAAGAGATTTACTGTGTAAAATGCGGTGTGTCATATACTGTACTCCTGAGGGTGTCTTCTTGGATATACCTGAGAATCACGTTCAGGAAGTGCAAGATATATTAGACACCCCTCAAAGGCTAATGTCGCATTCTGCTGTTATAGACAAGTGTCCATCAAAGGTAGAGGAAATGATCTCACAAATACCGGGTTCCCTTTGGACCAAAGATGGACAAGACACTGGATTGATGGCGAATGTAGCTCCGGTAGTAGTGCAAGTAAAAGACGGTAGGATAGCTCCAAAAATCCCTCAGTATCCTCTAAAGCCAGAGGTAGAATTAGGAGTGTACCCCGTCATAGAGCGATTGCTACAACAGGGCATACTAGTCAGGACGTCCAGCACTGCCAATAGTCCCATCTTCCCTGTGAAAAAGAGTGGGGGGAGGGGTTACAGGCTAGTGCAGGATCTATGGGGGATAAACAAGATAGTTGAGAGCCAATTCCCCGTAGTGCCCAATCCAGCTGTCACCCTCATGCAAATTCCCCCTACTGCTAAATTTTTCACAGCCATTGACCTCTGTTCTGCCTTCTTTTCTGTCCCTCTGCACCCTGACAGCCAATACCTCTTTGCATTTACATACAGGGGAGTACAGTACACCTGGACTCGTCTCCCCCAAGGTTTCATTGACAGCCCAAGTATTTTCTCCCAGGCTTTGCATGACTGTTTACAATCCTTTCAACCTGAGAGCGGGTCAGTATTAATACAGTATGTCGATGACTTATTGCTGTGTTCTGATTCACTCGAATCGTCCTTGAAAGACACGAAACAGCTTCTGTTTCACCTTTCCAATACGGGAAACAAGGTTTCAAAGGATAAGTTGCAGCTGTGCCAGACCAGGGTAAAATATTTGGGACATTGCTTGACTCAAGGACTTAGACATCTCACCGCTGATAGAATACAGGCGATTCACGACATGACCCTGCCACAAACCCAGCAACAGATCCGCACTTTCCTTGGAATGTGTGGGTACTGCCGAAACTGGATCCCAGGATTCTCCATACTGGCTTTACCTTTGCAAGAAATGGTCTCCTCGAACAAACCAGATCGGATCTCGCACACAGATGAGTCCGAATTGGCCTTTGAGAGACTCAAACAGTGCCTATCACAGGCACCTGCATTAGGCATGCCAGATTATGGGAAGCCTTTTGAATTATATGGTACAGAAAGTGCAGGGTGCGCAGCAGGAGTTTTAACCTAGAGACATGGTGATGCCAGCAGACCGGTAGCTTACTACAGTGCACAGTTGGACACCGTAGCACGGTCTCTCCCCACATGCTTGCGAAGTGTTGCAGCGATAGCTCTGATAGTAAGTAAAAGCGAAGACTTAGTGTTAGGACACAACCTGACCATCCATACACCTCATGCAGTATCAGCCTTACTGAACTCCGCCCAAACCAGACATGTCTCATCGGCACGGTTTACAAAGTGGGAATTAGCACTAATGGCCCCTGTAAACATCATCATAAAGAGATGCAGCGCACTAAATCCTGCAATTTATCTGCCAAGTGTGCCTGGACAGGCACAAAGGGTGGAGGATGAGAATGATGGGGAAGGAGGATTTAGTACAGATACTGATACGCATGATTGTATGGAATACCTGAATCAGACTTTCACTGCGAGACCTGACATCAGTGACAACCCACTGGAAGGCGTAGACTTTACCTTTTACGCTGACGGTAGTTGCCACAGACAGACTGACTCGGGAGACTTGTGTACTGGATACGCAGTCGTAGATGACAGAGGTATCATAGAAGCTGAACCCCTGGGCCCACCGCACTCAGCACAAGTTGCTGAGCTGGTCGCCCTAACCAGAGCGTGTGAATTGGCCAAGGGTAAGTCAGCCAATATATACACAGATTCTAGGTATGCCTTTGGAGTAGTGCATGATTTAGGGGCCCTATGGCGCCTCAGAAATTTTATGACGGCAGCTGGCACACCTGTAGCGCATGCATCTCACATAAAAAGGCTTCTAACAGCGATACAAGAACCAGACAGAGTGGCTGTTATCAAGTGCAAAGCACACACTTACAACCAAGACCCAATCTCACTTGGTAACAGCCGGGCAGATGAAGCTGCTAAATCAGCAGCCAGCACCCCCACCATACAAACGAACATCACATCACTGATGACATTCAACACAATCAACACACTAAAAATTAATTGAAATGCAAAATTTGTGTTCTCCACAGGAAAAGGCGGTCTGGAGGTCAAAGGGGTATGGCCAGGAGTCCTCAGGACTCTGGACAGGTGGACACGGTAAGCCAGTGGCCCCCAGAGCATATCTTCCAAGCTTAGCTGAGGCGGCACACGGTCTGCTCATCTGGGTAAAGAGGGTATGTGTAAGCTGGTGAGAGCCTACTGGTGTGCGCCAGGATTCTCTTCTCATGCGGGTAAGAGAGCAATGACATGTCTTACTTGCTTGAGGAAGAATATTGGAAAGTCAATACCAACAGAGCCATCCCATATCCCTCCGACAGACGGCCCTTTTCAGGTAATACAAATTGTTTTTCATGCAGTTACCACCCTGTAGGAATTTAAAATATGTGTTAGTCTGTATTGATGTATTTTCCAATTGGGTAGAAGCGTTCCCTGCTGCCACAAATACTGCTACGTTCACTGCAAAGAAAATTGTGCAGGAATTTGTGTGTAGATATGGTATCCCTAGAATAATTGAAAGCTATAGGGGTACCCATTTTACAGGTGAAGTCTTTCAGGTAATGTGTAAACTGATGGGAATTAATAGCAAGCTGCATACTCCGTACCGACCACAGGCGAGTGCGAAGGTGGAGAGAATGAACAGCACTATTAAGAACAAGCTCAGCAAAGTGATGGCTGAGACTGGATTGTTTTGGCCAGAAGCTTTGCCACTAGTGTTGCACAGCATCAGAACCACTCCCAGGTCCCCCCTTAACCTATCACCCTTTGAGATTCTTTTTGGCCGACAACCTCATGTAATGATAAACCCCCAGGATGATTTGAAATGCAATAACGAAGTGACTGTAAAATATTTGGTTAGGATGAGCCAGCAGCTGAGGAATCAAAATAGAAATCTAAAGCTGGTGATTCCTGACCTACCGAACAGTAATTGTCATGACATTGAACCTGGGGAATATGTAATGATTCGAAATTTTCTACGCTCAGGTTGCCTCATTGACAGGTGGGAAGGACCGTACCAAGTCTTGCTAACCAGCACGACAGCATTAAAGGTTGCCGAAAGAGAGACTTGGGTCCACTCGTCCCACTGTAAGAAGGTCGCTGACCCAGAGAGAACCCGTGACAAAGAGCAGAGTGTAGAGAACATCGTATCACTGGAGTGTCTGTTCCGGGAAGGTTGAGAGGCAGTACTGTTGAGACGGCACCTGAGCGCGGAGAACAACAAGACCAAAGGCGGTTGTCGCACCAGTTTTTTTTTATTTTTCTCCATCCCCCACTACCTTTCTTTTCTCCTTCTCTTTCCCTCCTTCTTGTTTCCCTTCTCTTCCCTTAACAAGATGGCCTTATCCCAAGAGACTGCGTTCCGGGTTTTCCTGTTAATCCTGTTGTTGACCAGGACAGTCTGTTTCGGTGAGGGTCTCAGAGAGGTCGAGAAGGATCTGGAATGGGTTCTGATGGCGGGGATGGATTTGTAGAATCTCAAGAGCAACACATCACTCGAGCAAAGGCGAGTATCAGAAAGCGATCTGGTAGTCAGGGAGCTCGGAGGCACTGTGAAGGGTTATTGGCTGAGGAAAATTGCATTTGTAGGAATTGTGAGAACATAGTCGAGGATGGGTGCATCCAGAGATGTCAGTCCAGCCTTAATATCAACATGGACCGTCATCCATTGGGTGATTACCACTCACTAGTGGGTAAGGTCTTAAACCAGACAGAATGCTGGGTGTGCTCACAAGTACCTCAAGGTTAGAGCAAGTCAGGATTAGTACCGTACCCTTTAGCAATATATGAGGTACTCGAATTATGGGGTGGGAGACCGGTGGACAAGAAATTCAATATTTCTCTAACGTCCTAGTGGATGCTGGGAACTCCGTAAGGACCATGGGGAATAGCGGGCTCCGAAGGAGGCTGGGCACTCTAGAAAGATCTTAGACTACCTGGTGTGCACTGGCTCCTCCCACTATGACCCTCCTCCAAGCCTCAGTTAGATTTCGTGCCCGGCCGAGGTTGGATGCACACTAGGGGCTCTCCTGAGCTCTTAGAAAGTTATAGTCTTAGAATTTGTTATTTTCAGTGAGACCTGCTGGCAACAGGCTCACTGCAGCGAGGGACTAAGGGGAGAAGAAGCGAACTCGCCTGCTTGCAGCCGGATTGGGCTTCTTAGGCTACTGGACACCATTAGCTCCAGAGGGATCGACCGCAGGCCCAGCCTTGATGTTCGGTCCCGGAGCCGCGCCGCCGTCCCCCTTACAGAGCCAGAAGCAAGAAGATGGTCCGGAAAATCGGCGGCATGAAGACTCTGTCTTCACCAAGGTAGCGCACAGCACTGCAGCTGTGCGCCATTGCTCCTCTCACACACTTCACACTCCGGTCACTGAGGGTGCAGGGCGCTGGGGGGGGCGCCCTGAGGCAGCAATAAAAACACCTTGGCTGGCTAAAATACCTCAATATATGGCCCCAGGGGCTATATATGAGGTAAATACCCCTGCCAGAATTCCATAAAAAACGGGAGAATAGGCCGCGAAAAAGGGGCGGAGCCTATCTCCTCAGCACACTGGCGCCATTTTTCCCTCACAGCTCGGCTGGAAGGAAGCTCCCTGGCTCTTCCCTGCAATTCTACAGTACAGTAAGAGGGAAAAGAGAGGGGGGGCATTAAAATTGGCACTGTATACAGTATATTATATAAAAAGCAGCTATTAGGGACATAACTCAGTTAGTCCCTGTATATATATAGCGCTCTGGTGTGTGCTGGCATACTCTTACTCTGTCCCCCCAAAGGGCTTTTGTGGGTCCTGTCCTCGTTTAGAGCATTCCCTGTGTGTCTGCGGTGTGTCGGTACGGCTGTGTCGACATGTTGAATGAGGAGGCTTATATGGTGACAGAACAGAGGCCGATATATATGATGTCGCCCCCTGTGGGGCCGACACCAGAGTGGATGGATAGGTGAAAGGTATTAACCGACAGTGTCAACTCCTTACATAAAAGGGTGGATGACGTAACAGCTGTGGGACAGCCGGCTTCGCAGCCCGCGCCTGCCCAGGCGTCTCAAAGGCCATCAGGGGCTCAAAAACGCCCGCTTTCTCAGATGGCAGACACAGATGTCGACACGGAGTCTGACTCCAGTGTCGACAAGGTGGAGACATATACACAATCCACTAGGAACATCCGTGACGTGATCCCGGCAATAAAAAATGTATTATACATTTCTGACTTTAACCCAAGCACCTCTAAAAATGGGTTTTAGGTTTGGGGAGAAAAAACAGGCAGTGTTTTGTTCCCCCATCAGATGAATAAATGAAGTGTGTGAAAGCGTGGGTTCCCCCGTTAAGAAACTGGTAATTTATAAAAAGTTACTGATGGCGTACCCTTTCCCGCCAGGTGGATAAGTTACGCTGGGAGATATCCCCTAGGGTGGATAAGGCGCTCACACGTTTGTCAAAAAAGGTGGCACTGCCGTCTTAGGATACGGCCACTTTAATAGGTACCTGTTGATAAAAAACAGGAGGCTATCCTGAAGTCTGTATTTACACACTCAGGTACTAGACTGAGACCTGCAGATAGTGCTGCTGCAGCGTGGTCAGTGACCCTGTCAAACAGGGATACTAGTTGGCAAACATAAAAACATATTAAAGACGTCGTCTTATATATGGGGGATGCACAGAGGGATATTTTGCCGGCTGGCATCCAATATAAATGTAATGTCCATTCTGTCAGGAGGGTATTAGAGACCTGTCACTGGACAGGTGATGCTGACTTAAGAAGCGCATAGAGAGCCTTATAAGGGTGAGGAATTATTTGTGGATGGTCTCTGGGACCTCGTATCCACAGCAACTGCTGGGAAGAAATAATTTTACCTCAGGTTTCCTCACAGACAAAGGTACAGTCCTTTCGGCTTCAGAAAAGCAAGCGGGTCAAATGGCGCTTCCTTTCTGTACAGAGACAAGGGTAGAGGGAAAAAAGCTGCACCAGTCAGCCTGTTCCCAGAATCAAGATTCTTCCCCCGCCTCCTGTGAGGCCACACCATGACGCGGGTGCTCCACAGGTGTAGCCAGGTACGGTGGGGGGCCGTCTCAAAAATTTCAGCAATTAGTGGGCTCGCTCACAGGTGGATCCCTGTTTCTTTCAAGTAGTATTTCAGGGGTACAAGCTGGAATTCGAGATGTCTCCCCCCAGCCGTTTCCTAAAATATGCCTTGCTGACAACTCCCTCAGGCAGGGAGGCTGTGCTAGAGGCAATTAATAAGCGGTATTCCCAGCAGGTAATACTCAAGGTGCCCCTACTTCAACAAGGACGGGGTTACTATTCCACACGGGTTGGGGTACCGAAACCGCATGGTTCGGTGTGACCCATTTTATATTTAAAATCCTTGAACACAAAAATTCAAGTTCAAGATGGAATCGCTCAGGGCGGTTATTCCAAGCCTGGACGAGGGGGATTACATGGTATCCTGGGACATCAAGGATGCTTACCTGCATGTCCCCATTTACCATCCTCGCCAGGAGTACCTCAGATTTGTGGTACAGGATTACCATTACCAAGTCCAGACACTGCCGTTTGGACTGTACATGGCACCGAGGGTGTTTTATCAAGGTAATGGCCGAAATGTTGATACTCCTTCAAAAAAAGGGAGTTGTAATTATCCCGTACTTGGACAATCTCGTTATAAGGGCGAGGTCCAAGGAGCAGTTGGTAGTCGGGGTAGCACTATTTTGGAAAGTGCTACAAAAGCATGGTTGGATTCTAAACAGTCCAAAGTCACAGCTGGTTCCTATGACACGTCTACTGTTCCTGGGGATGGTTCTGGACATAAACCAGAAATAGTGTTTCTCCCGGAGGAGAAAGCCAAGGAGTTGTCATCTCTAGTCAGAGACCTCCTGAAGCCAAAATAGGTAGCGGTGCATCATTGCACGCGAGTCCTGGGAAAAATGGTAGCTTCCTACGAAGCAATCCCATTAGGCAGGTTCCATACAAGAACTTTTCAGAGGGACCTGTTGGACAAGTGGTCCGGATCGCATCTTCCGATGCATAGGCTGATAACCCTGTCTCCAAGGACCAGGGTATCTCTACTGTGGTGGCTGCAGAGTGCCCATCTTCAAGAGGGCCGCAGGTTCGGCATACAGGACTAGGTCCTAGTGACCATGGATTCCAGCCTTTGAGGCTGGGAGGCAGTCACACAGGGAAGAAATTTCCAGGGACTTTGGTCAAGTCAGGTTATTTCCCTACACATAAATATTCTGGACCTGAGGGCCATTTACAATGCCCTGAGGCCGGCAAGGCCTCTGCTTCAAAACCAGCCGGTACTGATCCAATCAGACAACATCACGGCAGTCGCCCATGTAAACCAACAGGGCGGCACAAGAAGCAGGATGGCGATGGCAGAAGCCACAAGGATTCTCCGATAGGCGGAAAATCATGTGTTAGCACTGTCAGCAGTGTTCATTCCCGGAGTGGACAACTGGGAAGCAGATCTTCTCAACAGACACGACCTCCACCCGGGAGAATGGGGACTTCCTCCAGAAGTCTTCCAATAGGATTGTACACCATTGGGAAAGGCCACAGGTGGACATGATGGCGTCCCGCCTCAACAAAAAGCTATAAAAGATATTGCACCGGGTCAAGGGACCCTCAGGCGATAGCTATGGACGCTCTGGTAACACCGTGGGTGTACCAGTCGGTTTATGTGTTCTCCCCTCTGCCTCTCATACCAAAGGTACTGAGAATAATAAGAAGGCGAGGAGTAAGAACGATACTCGTGGATGGCCAAGAAGAGCTTGGTACCCGGAACTTCAAGAAATTATATCAGAGGACCCATGGCCTCTGCCACTCAGACAGGACCTGCGGCAGCAGGGGCCCTGTCTGTTCCAAGACTTACCGCGGCTGCGTTTGTCGGCATGGCGGTTGAACGCCGGATCCTGAAGGAAAAGGGCATTCCGGAGGAAGTCATTCCTACGCTTACTAAAGCCAGGAAAGAGGTTACAGCAACTCATTATCACCGCATATGGCGAAAATATGTTGCATGGTGTGAGGCCGAAAGGGCCCCAACAGAGGAATTTCAACTAGGTCGATTTCTGCATTTCCTGCAAGCAGGAGTGACTATGGGCCTTAAATTGGGTTCCATTAAGGTACAGATCTCGGCTCTGTCGATTTTCTTTCAAAAAGAACTAGCTTCAGTACCTGAAGTTCAGACATTTATAAAAGGAGTGCTGCAGAGTCAGCCCCCGTTTGTGCCTCCTGTGGCACCTTGGGATCTCAACGTGGTGTTGAGTTTCTTAAAATCACATTGGTTTGAACCACTAAAAACCGTGGATCTGAAATATCTAACGTGGAAGGTGGTTATGTTATTGGCCTTGGCTTCTGCCAGGCGAGTATCAAAGTTGGCGGCTTTGTCTTGTAAAAGCCCTTATTTGATTTTCCATATGGATAGGGCAGAATTGAGGACTCGTCCCCAGTTTCTCCCAAAGGTGGTGTCAGCGTTTCACCTGAACCAGCCTATTGTGGTGCCTAGGCTACTAGGGACTTGGAGGACTCCAAGTTGCTAGACGTTGTCAGGGCACTGAAAATATATGTTTCCAGAACGGCTAGAGTCAGAAAATCTGACTCGCTGTTTATCCTATATGCACCTAACAAGCTGGGTGCTCCTGCTTCTAAGCAGACTATTGCTCGTTGGATTTGTAGTACAATTCAGCTTGCACATACTGTGGCAGGCCTGCCACAGCCAAAATCTGTCAATGCCCATTCCACAAGGAAGGTGGGCTCATCTTGGGCGGCTGCCCGAGGGGTCTCGGCTTTACAACTTTGCCGAGCAGCTACTTGGTCAGGGGCAAACACGTTTGCAAAATTCTACAAATTTGATACCCTGGCTGAGGAGGACCTGGAGTTCTCTCATTCAGTGCTGCAGAGTCATCCGCACTCTCCCGCCCGTTTGGGAGCTTTGGTATAATCCCCATGGTCCTTACGGAGTTCCCAGCATCCACTAGGACGTTAGAGAAAATAAGAATTTACTCACCGGTAATTCTATTTCTCGTAGTCCGTAGTGGATGCTGGGCGCCCATCCCAAGTGCGGTTTATCTGCAATACTTGTACATAGTTATTGTTAACTAAATCGGGTTATTGTTGAGCCATCTGTTGAGAGGCTCTATTGTTTCATACTGTTAACTGTGTTTCATATCACGAGTTGTACGGTGTGATTTGTGTGGCTGGTATGAGTCTTACCCGGGATTCAAAATCCTTCCTTATTGTGTACGCTCGTCCGGGCACAGTACCTAACTGAGGCTTGGAGGAGGGTCATAGTGGGAGGAGCCAGTGCACACCAGGTAGTCTAAGATCTTTCTAGAGTGCCCAGCCTCCTTCGGATCCCGCTATTCCCCATGGTCCTTACGGAGTTCCCAGCATCCACTACGGACTACGAGAAATAGAATTACCGGTGAGTAAATTCTTATTTTCTAGGCCCCCTAGTTTGAAGCTCCACCAGTATCATGTAGATAGATCCTTATTATGTTTCAATATTTCCAATTACCGAAAACCGGGAAATTGGGTAGTGACGTGGAATAACCAGACAATGGCCTTTTCGCACAGAGCTGATAGGATACCCATAGACTCTGAACTTATACGCCAAATAGCCAACAGTGGAAAGTATTTTCGGTATAGGTATACTCGAGGAAGCAAGACCATGTGGGTTGGAGAAGTATCACCAGGGTACTGTGCTCATATCATCCAGCCTGATACTTGTACTGAGCAGATGGGAGAACTAGGGATTGGGTTTTTCACTTGGAAAGTTTGTAATATGATAATGTCATATTCTGTCCCCTATGTTCTCCCCTATGATACCTATTTCATATGTGGGAGGAAGGCGTATAAGTGGCTTGCCCCGAACTCAGAGGGATTGTGTTATGTTGGAATAGTGTTGCCAGAGGTCATGACCATAACCCATGATAAGATGAAAGATGTTCACCGCAGTGCTCAGGCTCCTTATACTCATACTCACTATGAACACATCGTCAAGAGACACCTCATAGAGAGGACAGAGCACGTAGCCTCTGATTTGATCCATGAATCCAGTGGCATTCAATTCCTTCTCGCATTAGACATCACCCGTACTGCCAGATGAATTATAAATTATAGGTATATCCATGCACTAGCGAACTTGATAGATAATATCACTGAGATGTATGACGACACCTTCAGGTATATGGGAAGGGAGTTACAAGCTTACAAGACGGAATTGATCCAGCACAGGATGGTCCTTAATTATATCACAACCGTGACGGGTGGGTACTGTGTCACTTTGGCAACTCAGTATGGTGTGAAGTGCTGTACGTATATTACAAACAGCACTGACGCCCCCACGGAGATCATCGATCAAAAGATGGACGATATATTGCAGTTGAAGTGGGAGTTCCGGAGGAGACACAACCTTACCCTAACCGCTGTGGGTAATGAGCTGACCGGCTGGGTCTCATGGTTGAACCCACAAAATTGGTTCTCAGGGTTAGGAGAGTGGGCTCAAAATGTTATTATGAGTGTAGGAAAGTTTCTCCTTTGTATCCTGGGAGTCGTCATAATTATTGGCTTGATATTTAGGTGTGTTCGAATTCTGACGCGGCGCAAGCACGCACAAATTTGATGAGTTTAAGGAGCGAGGGCATTGTTATAGCAGCAGATTTATTTTACGACCCATCCATAGAGACAGTGTTATGATAAGGATTGCAAATGAATTCCATGGCCTGTTTCTTTCACCCGTTTTTCCTTTGTCTCCCCCTCTGCCCAGATACACCCATCCGGAGAAGACATCAGCCCTACCCAAGAATGTTTATGAAAATGTTATGTGAATGTATTTTAGATATGTGTCTTATCTTCATCTCTACAACCTTCAGTTAATGACACACATAGTCGACAGGTGATATCCACATATACTAGCACTCACATATGTTCCCCCTCCATGTATCATCAACTAAATGTGCACCCCATTTGTTGGAACAAGAAGCCGAAAAGAGCTCGGTAGTGTTTGTCAGCCCACTTACAGACCCTTAATACGGGATAAGAAGGATTTAATGTATACTTAGCAATACCTCGAAGCTTATCTAAAACATATACGGCACGATGATACATGCCCCTCAGACATGGATTCATACATACATGCTTTTTACTATTCCACTAGGTCATACATTTCCCGCCTACAACTCTCCTTCGACCATCCAATCACCTGTATATATTGTATTGATATTTTTCTGTTTAGGGATTAGATAGTGGCAGTTATTGGTGACTGCCAAAGGGTGGACTGTCAAAGTCGAAAAATATTGCAGAACACACAGCACGTATAAACTGCACACACATGCCCACTGCGTGTGCACTTGTTCTGCCGTGCGTGCACATATCCGCAATTTGCGTATGGTCGCTCCCGCGGACCTGCGCATCGGCGCGTGGTATGGGTATTTACGGCAGAGTTTGTGTACGCATGGAGAGCCATCAAAACACATTACATATTTAATCCAAATAGTGCACAATGTACACATAGTCTCCTTGCACCACATCAGAAAGTTATAGCTGTTTAAATGGTTGCAGACCAAAGGGATTCACCTTTACAGGATAAGAGGGGACAGGCTAAGGTTATAAGGTGATATTTGGTATCCAGCTGTAGGGTATTTTAAGGGTAACATTCCGGTGGTGATCTGCGGAAGATCGCATGTTCCTGCGGCTAGTTATGTGCAGAAGCAGAATATAGATATAAACTGTATTTACTGTATATTATGTATGCGGCGGGAATTCAGAGGAGACCACCCACAAGAGCAGTTGAGAAAGACATCGCCTACCTTTTCAAATCAACCTATGACCTCTCCTGTACTGTAAAAGTGCATCCCTGTGTCCAATGGACAAAGGGATTACAGTATCCATTGTATTGCTTTTGGAAGACTTGTATAAATAAAGCCTGCTGCAGGCCGGCCAGTCACAAGACTCACAACGTTATCTATTTGATTACGGAGGACTGGACCAGGAAGCGCACGCGAATATTCTCACGTATGTACATTGACCTGTAGCCATTATTCTGTTATATATATTGTTTGTATTGTAGTGTATAATTTGTATTGTAAACCCCCTTTCAGAAATAATCCACTGTGGTGTCGGAACCCAGCGGTTAATCACAATTGGTGTCGTGTGCTCATTGCCCTGCTAAGGTTTAAAGTGTATTATTATTATTATTGCATTGCATTGCTGTAGAAGGTTTTAAGTGTATCTCTGGGTATGTATGCGCTGTGAGTACTTTGTACCGTCAGCGCAGCGTGTGTACGCAAAGTCCATACACTGTACGGGACTCTGTACGCTAATAGCGTAAAAAGGTGCATAGAGTGTGAAGTAAGTATAGCGGCCGCAGCGGCTAAAGGTTTAAAGTGTATTTACGGTGTGTTTAAGGTATAGCTTTTATTCCTGTAAAGATAATCGACATTATCAAGAGCCTACGGATAAACGTGTCGAGGGTTGTCTAAAAGCGATTTACACCCTCACGGGTGCTGCACAAAGGCCCACTATTGCAGCTACATGGGCGGCAGAGGCTATTGAAGCATGGGCCTTGGAGTTAGAAGCTGAAATCTCCTCTGACCATGCTAGACAATGCTTGTCATATATTGTCACAGCTTCTCGCTATATTAAAGAGGCAGCTTCTGATGCCGGTATCCTAGCAGCCAAGGCCTCTACTACATCAGTCCTGGCTCGCAGGATATTGTGGCTGAGATCCTGGTCTGTGGATCTGGACTCTAGAAAAACCCTGGAGGTACTGCCTTTCAAGGGGGATATTCTGTTTGGGGAGGACTTAAATAAGATAGTGGCTGACTTGGCTACTGCCAAAACTGCCTGTCTGCCTAATACAGCTCCTTCTGTGTCGAAGGCCAAAGGCACGTCCTTTCGTCCTTCAGGTAAAGCAAAAGGTCAGGCGTACCATAAACAGGCCCGCACTTCCAAACCTGGTAAGCCGAAGCCCAAAAGAGCCTGGTCTGCCCGTCAGCCAGCAGCCAAGACCGATAAGCCTGCCGCATGACGGGGCGTGCCTCCCCCTGGGGGATCCCAGGGTGGGGGTTCGGCTTCTAGGGTATACCCAGGAATGGTTGAAGACCACTTCAGATGCCTGGGTACGGGAAGTCGTCACTCGAGGTTACGCCATAGCCTTCAAAAACCGACCCGCTCATCGATTTTGCCAGACAGACGTCCCGTTGGAAAATGTATACCATCTCTCACTCCATATTTGAGCGCTGCCACGTGCTGTGAGTTCACGGTCGGCGGCCATTTTGTCAGGTTGCTAAGTGATCCAGCTCGGTATACCGTAATGTGCATAGACCTCGCTTATCCCGCTGTAATTGAGCTAGGGGATTGTGACGCTCCTTCAGCATTGCCCCCTGGACTGTAAAATGTATGCCATACTGTATCTCACTACATATCCGAGCGCTGCCACGTGCTGGGAGTTCACGGTCGGCGGCCATTTTGTCAGGTTGCTCAGCGATCGAGCTCGGTATAACGTAATGTGCATAGACCTCGCTTATCCCGGTGTAATTAAGCTAGGGGATTGTGACGCTCCTTCAGCATTGCCCCCTGGCCTGTAAAATGTATACCATACTGTATCTCACTCCATATCCGAGCGCTGCCACGTGCTGTGAGTTCACGGTCGGCGGCCATTTTGTCAGGTTGCTAAGTGATCCAGCTCGGTATACCGTAATGTGCATAGACCTCGCTTATCCCGGTGTAATTGAGCTAGGGGATTGTGACGCTCCTTCAGCATTGCCCCCTGGACTGTAAAATGTATGCCATACTGTATCTCACTACATATCCGAGCGCTGCCACGTGCTGGGGGTTCACGGTCGGTGGCCATTTTTAGTGTGCATAGAACTCGCTTATCCACATAGGCCCCTGTGTTTTTAATTACTATATTGAGATGCACATTTCTAGGCCTACAGTATTTAATATACAGTAAGCAGCATTGTTGTTAGGCAATAATTGAAGAATTTACATACAGTACTGACATGTACTGTATGTAATGCTTGTACATCATGTCAGTCGACCCTTATGCTGTACACTACTGTAAGTCTCACAGGGCCCATGCACTTCCAAGGAGGGTTATTTACTGTACTGTATCTGTTTCATACAGGAAACTAATTGCAGTCCATAACACTGAAGTGGTATTTTCAGTACTGTACAGTATACAATACTTAAATTTGAACATCAGGTACTGGATAGTAAACATGTACAGTATTAACTTCTACCATAAAACTCTTATGCATTTTCAGATGTGTAAATTTTAGACTACAGTATTCACAAATGTTTTTTCTCCATACAGGAATTATAGTTGGACAACATGCCAGTAACTATCAACAAAACGATGAGCAAGATAATCGCCAACATGAAAAAAGAAAATAAAACCATCAAAGAGATCCATGCATGGCTCAAGGAAAGTGGCATTATAGTCACTTTAGAAACGGTGCGCTATCATGCATTCGAGAGAACAACGCACAGATTTGTATTTCCTACAAAATGCACATGGTACGTACTGTACACTACTGTAATGTTTAAATGACTTGCTTTATACCATAGACAATTTTTTGGAAATAAAATAAAAACTTCATCTATTGTAACTGTGATTGTGCTGTTCATGAATTCATATTTTTCATACTGTATTGTACTGTAGGAGAGTGCAACAAATTGTGGAGGAACTAACTCGTGAGGATGATGAGCGTACTGCTTTGCAAATAAAACGAATTCTCCATTCCAAGTATGACCTGGACATATCGGCCACCAGCATCAGAAGGATGCGACGGAAAATGGGATGGACCTTTGGCGCAACAAGGTAAAATACTGAAAGCAGTATAAACCATACAGTAAATGCACTGTTAATAATCCCTTGATACGTGATATAACAATGCCATAAATCATTATACAGAGTGTGTACTTTATACTATATACAGTATGTGTGTGTGTATATACTGTATATATTCTATCCCAAAAGAGATACCTACTGTATAGGCACTCAGAGACAGCAATGAAGCATTGCCGGCTTATTGTGATGATTACATACTGTATACTGTGTGTGTGTGTGTGTGTGTGTGTGTGTGTGTGTGTGTGTGTGTGTATGTACAGTATGTATATATATATATATTACTCTGTATGTACCTTAATGTATGTACAGTTTAATGTATACAGTAGGTATATAATACAGTATACTGCACATACAGTCTACTGTATATACAGTAATCTGTAAATCTGTAATTTCATAACTGTATCTGATTTCATTATTTTTGGCTCTTCACAGGATATCTCCAATGATAAGAGATGTGAATAAAGAAAAGAGAGTGGAACAGGCACGGCGATGGATTGAGAGTGGTGAAACATTTGATGATGTCATTTTCACAGATGAATCGTCTGTTGCCCTTGAGCGGTTCTCCAGAATGTCATTCAGGAAACGTAACCATATCTCATTAAAACCACGCCCAAAGCATCCATTGAAAGTCCATGTATGGGGAGGCATATCACGATTAGGAGCTGGTCCCCTATTATTTTTCGAAGGTACAGTACTATACTTTATTCTGTGCCTGTGTTCTGTAAAAATACATGCTGTACTGTAGAGTACATGTAACTGCACAATAAAAGGAGTTGCTTATTAATGAACAACATTTTTTGATTTCTGTAGGGATCATGGATAAGAAATTTTTCCAAGAAACAATAGTAGAGGAATGTATGGTGCCATTTGTGAATAAATATTACCCAACTCACCATAGGATATTCCAAGACAATGATCCTAAACACTCCGCCTCAGCCAAATTTATGGAAGAGAAAGGTATGAATTGGGAACGCACACCACCAGAGTGAGTATTCTTTCAACAGTGTACAAGTAAAATTTTGGATAGCACTCTAGTACTGTAAATTTATTTTTTTGTTTAATAAACAGTACAATATTGTATGTTTAATTTTCTCTATTTACTGTAATGTCATTAATTTTTTCTATACGCTTTTTTTTAATTTTTATATAGATCACCAGACATGAACCCAATCGAATTAGTGTGGGCTTAATTGAAGAGGTACATTAGGAGTGTTGCAAAGCCAACAACAAAACAGCAACTGTTGGATGGGATAAAGAAATTTTGGCTAGAAGTACTCACACCTGAACATTGTAATAATTATATAAATCACCTGTATAAAGTATTACCTGTTGTAGTCGAAAGAAATGGTCAAGCCACAAATATGTAGTTCTGTACTGTATTTTCTGTTTAAAATTTTAAATTGGTGCATTATTAAAAAAAATTATAAAATTGCCTTTGTCTGATTATTGCATAAACTAATGTAGAATATTATACAGTAGTAATGTTATTGATGTGTATGAACAGTTATTTTCAGTTTTATAAGTCCTGAATAAGAGTACTGTACATTTTGATCAGTGCAGTACATGGAATCGGATGTTGTAATACTTTTTTTTACATTAATATTGATGCTTTTCCAATAAATATTCAATTTTACAGTATGGTACGGTACAGTACATGAGGGTACCTGTACAGTATGATACGTCATTATGGGGGAGAAATACTGTATCCACTAAATGTACAGTAAAATGTTTTTTTTCTTATTACAAACACACAAATGCATCTCAGATGGAAATATGCTATACACAGCAGACAGCTTATGGTGACAGAACTTCCCTACTGTATCCCCACCCATAGTCGTGGTATATTTTAGATTGCCTAATGAGACACTCCTGCAGCATTGCCAATGATTCATGTAAAACCTGTGTGCAAACAGTATCTGTATTGAATGCAAAGTACAGTAAGAGTACAGTATACAGTATTATCAGAGCCAAACCTGACCAACATGATGCCCTAGGCTAGATTTTGGCTGATGCCCTCTTGCACAGATGCTACGTAGTTCCGCCTCTAACCCTGCTCCCCTTTCCCAGCACCATCACCCATTTTGGCGCTCCTACCCCCTATAATCTAAATAAGAACAATGTGCACATTTAGTGCCAGCCCAAAACAGTGTACAGTATGTTCTTGCTGGGAAGGGGCATGGTAACACAATAATACCCGAAGATGAAATTACACAACACAGTACTGCAACTTTATTCACATTATATCATGCAGTGGTGTCTCTTATTCTCATTACATCATATCATAGTACCACATTACTCCTAACAGTAATGCCCCTTATTCACATTACACCCCACCACATTCATCTTTATTTACATTAGACCACAGGTTCTCAAACTCAGTCCTCAGGACCCCACACAGTGCAGGTTTTGCAGGTCTCACAGAATCACAAGTGAAAAAATTAGCTCCACCTACTGTATGGACCTTCTAAAATGTGTCAGTTAGTAATTAATACACCTGTGCACTTGCTGGTTTACCTGCAAAACATGCACTGTGTGGGGTCCTGAGGACCAAGTTTGAGAACCACTGCATTAGACCATGCAGTAGTGCCCTTTCCTTATGTTACACCAGAAAATATTGTAGTACACCTTATACACATACAGTACAGTAATGCCACACATTAGTAATGCATTTCATATTTACATTTTCTGATTTAATTTCATAGAGCCGCAGTCACTCACAGAATATAGGCATGTACTGTAGCATCTCATTTTATTCAGCAGAAGCTGATTATTCCCGTTTGGCTAGTTTGCCGCCTCTGTACAGTATATTACAATAGAAAAAAGTTATAGTGTCAGTGAAAAAAGCACCTCATGACAGATACTGTACACAAGCTCATGTCTAAATACTGTATACTGTAAGCAGTGACATTAAGGGGTACAGTATATGCAATTGCGGTCGAATTCCGTCAGGAATACGGAAAAAATGGACACGGAATCCCCCATCTTTTTAGAACCAGCACCGGGCTCTGCGCCTGGTCCTGGTGCAAAAAATAAGGGGGACAAAAAAGCGTAGGGGTTCCCCATATTTTTTGAACCAGCACTGGGCTCCACTAGCTGGACAGATAATGCACAGCCGGGGGACACTTTTATACCGGTCCCTGCAGCCATGGAATTAAATACCCAACTAGTCACACCTGGCCGGAGTACCCAGGAGGAGTGGGGGCCCCTTAAATCAAGGGGACCCCCCCTCCAGCCACTCGATTATCTCTATCGCCCCTGTGTATTGTAGCTAGGGGATTGTGACGCTCCTTCAGCATTGCCCCGTAGCCTGCAAAATCTGTGCTGTTATTTGCTCCATAGCTGAGTGCCTCCTAGGAGCTAGGAGTCACAGGCGGTAGCCATTTCAATTGAGTCTGCCCTGCTATAGAATTGTATGTGTACAGTACCGTACGGTGCATAGAACCTTTACAGTAGAAACTCTCCTGCAGCTTTGGCCTGCTTTATGTAAAACTTGTGTTTTGTCAGTTTGCTATGCGATCAAGCCCGGTGTAACGTACTGTAATGTGCATAGACCTCGCTTATCTCTGTGTATTTTGGCTAGGGGATTGTGACACTCCTTCAGCATCGCCCCGTAGCCTGCACAGCTTATGCCATTTCTCATTCCATACCCGACTGCTGCCTGCCACGAGGTGGGGGTTCAGGAGGTGGGGGTTCAGGGGTAGTGGTCATTTTGACAGTGTGCTATGCGATTGAGTCCGGTGTACCGTAATACTGTATGCAATCCTACAGTAGTTTATCCCCATCGCCCCTGTGTATTTTGGCTAGGGGATTGTGACGCTCCTTCAGCATTGCCCCATAACCTGCACAAGGGTTCAGGGGCGGCGGCCATTTTGCCAGTGTGCTATGTGATCGAGTCCGGTGTACCATAATGTGCATACTGTGTATTTTAGCTAGGGGATTGTGACGCTCCTTCAGCATTGCCCCATAGTCTGTACAATCTGGACTATTACTTGCTCCGTAGCCTAGGGCCTCTGTGGGGCAAGGAGTCATAGGTGGTAGCCATTTCTATTCAGTCTGCCCAGCTACAGAATTGTATGTGTACTGTACGGAGCATAGAACCTTAACCTGCATAGAACCTGCACATTATGGTACACCGGACTCGATCGCATAGAACCGCTCATGCAGCTTTGCCCTGGTTTATGTGAATAAAAAAAATAATAAAGTGTCTGAAAAAAACTAACATGCATTCGTACTTAAGGAATCGAACCCGGGACTCTGAGTATAGGAAGCGAAACACTTCACCACTTCGCCGCAGACAAATGTATAAATCCATTGGTTTTGATTATGCTGTAATGGCTACGGGATTAGGACGATAACATACTGTACAAAATTCCTAATCTTGAGAGGCAATAGTGAACTTGTAACACACATCCATTTGCGACAGTGTACACTACTGGTTTTACAGTATGTTTTGTCTGCGGGACTTGGACGCTCACATACAGTATTCATAAAGTATTGTAGATGGATCATATACTGTATGCTGTACTATTTGCGTCGGTGTCGTATATACAGTACTGTATTAAATAATGCAGCGTAATGAGTATTTACTGTATGCAGCGTAATGAGACGCCTTAGTAAAGTAGTCCTTATTATGTATTTCAGTATTGTATTTTACGGGAGACCACACGCATGCGCAGTGGTGATTGTAAAAAGCGACATCTGGTGGCTGATCGCAGGTATTACACGTAAAGGTAACGCCAAACGCCATGTCTGCCTCCGTGCGATTAGGTACGCCTCTCTGTGACTAGGCGCGCCTCCCTACGCTGCATATGCTCGATCGGGACAAACGCCTCAGCCACTCAAGATAAAGGTGGCTACATCTGTACTACGACTTGAACTTTATTCCCACAGTACAAACACAAACCCTGCTGTCTCCTCCGCGTCTTCTCACGCGAGGAGAGGCGGGTAGCCCCAATCTGCATAGGCTCCTCGGAATATTCCTCAGAGTCTGAGGTTCCCTTGGGAAAAAAGGAAACTGCGGTCTCCCTTTCAAGCCTACGCTCTCTCAGCCGTCTATCCACCCGGATGGATAACTGCATGAGCTGATCTAAGCTATGAGGCGAGGGATATTGTACCAGTTGGTCCTTTATCTGGTCAGAAAGGCCCCTTTGGTACTGGTTTCTCAGGGCTGGGTCATTCCACTGGGTATAATGAGCCAACCTCCGAAACTCCGTACTATAAACCTCAGCTGGCCGTCGCCCTTGCTTTAGGACCGTAATCTGAGCCTCGGCTGAATCCATCTTGTCGGGGTCATCATACAAAATGCCCAGTGCCGTAAAAAAAGCATCAACACTTTTAAGCGACGGACAGTCAGGCTGCAACCCATATGCCCAGACCTGTGGGTCTCCTTGTAGCAAGGAAATCACCATGCCCACCCGCTGTATCTCCGACCCAGAAGACTGGGGCCTAAGCCTGAAATATAGCTTACAGCTCTCCTTGAAACAAAAGAACTGCGAGCGATCTCCAGAAAAACGATCCGGGAGATTTACTTTCGGCTCCTTAACCCCTAAACTTGCCGCTGCTGCTGCGGGAGCTCCGCTAGCGGCCTGCGGGGTGTTCATTTTAATGGACATCTCATTAAATTGTCGAGTCAGGACCTGCACCTGATCGACCACCTGTTGCAAAGTATTTTGAGGGGTATGCTCCATATTCCCACAAAATTTCAACAGGAGTAGGGCTGCTGAATATGTTACGCACACCAGTGCTAACAGGAGTATACCGGTGTATGAACAGAGAGGGATGCGAGGCAAAACGAACTCACAGACAGTATAACACAACATACACAGGAGGTGATGGAATAACTAATAAACACAAAATGAACAGGGAAGCCCAAAGGCTCAGGAATTGGGTGTCTCCCTAGTGTCAGGAATGCTCAGATGGAATAGAGCGGACAATGAAGCGAGATGTAGTGATTTAACATGTGGAGCACCCAAAATGATGTTGCTAAGAGCAACAGGAAAAACCCCAAAGGGTTACCAACGGGTGTGGGAATAAACTCCTTGGTCAGAGATAGAAATATAGACAAAAGGAGAGTATCCACAATCCTAACCCCCACTTGCAGGGCACAGGTTCAGCTTACTGCCACTAAACTGACACCTGGACGCCCTGCACAGTGAGGGAGGATTAAGCAAGCAGGTCTGAGAGTACAGCCGCAAACCTGCTGGGTTCACAGAATAGCAAAAGAACCCCAGCAGGTTAAACAACTGACTCCAGTCTTACTGCTAGGTCCGGATTGGCAGAATGAAGTACCGAATCCCAAGGCCTATACGCAGTAAGCAACAAGTAAATACAAAGTCACACAGTACTAGCTAACTCTCTGGAACTGACTAACAAACAAAGATTCAGCAGCATTTGCCTAGCCTGAGAGGATGGTTTATATAGCAGGTGCTGTCCACGCCCCACTCAGACCTCACAGACTGTGAGCACAAAACCAGCGCCGGATTCCCTGCCGTGCACAGAGCCTGTAACCACTACACAGTAAAAACCCGGACCGGAGTATCAGCTGCGCTCAGGTTACTTCGCTAACACTTGCCTCCCGGTTGCCATGGCGACGTGGCAGTACAGAACAGGAGATCCTAACAAATACCTCACGTGGAAAGTGGTCATGTTGTTGGCGTTAGCTTCGGCAAGACGTGTTTCGAATTGGCGGCTTTATCACATAAAAGCCCATACTTGGTTTTTCACGTGGATAGGGCAGAGTTGAGGACTCTCCCTCACTTTCTGCCAAAAGTGGTCTCATCTTTTCATGTGAACCAACCTATTGTCGTGCCTGTGGCTACACGGGACTTGGAGGATTCCGAGTCCCTGGATGTAGTCAGGGCTTTGAAGATTTATGTGACCAGAACGGCTAGAATTAGGAAGACTGAAGCTTTGTTCGTTCTGTATGCGGCCAACAAGGTTGGCGCTCCTGCTTCAAAGCAGACTATTGCTCGCTGGATCCGTTACACGATTCAGCAGGCGCATTCTACGGCAGGATTGCCGTTACCGAAATCGGTTAAGGCCCACTCCACTAGGAAAGTGGGCTCTTCTTGGGCGGCTGCCCGAGGGGTCTCGGCATTACAGTTGTGCCGAGCAGCTACTTGGTCGGGGACAAACACCTTTGCAAAGTTCTATAAGTTTGATACCCTGGCTGAGGAGGACCTCCTGTTTGCTCAATCGGTGCTGCAGAGTCATCCGCACTCTCCCGCCCGTTTGGGAGCTTTGGTATAATCCCCATGGTCCTTACGGAGTCCCAGCATCCTCAAGGACGTTAGAGAAAATAAGATTTTACTTACCGGTAAATCTATTTCTCGTAGTCCGTAGAGGATGCTAGGCGCCCGTCCCAAGTGCGGACTTCTTCTGCAAGACATGTATATAGTTATTGCTTACATAAGGGTTATGTTATAGTTTTTCGGTTGAACCGTGGCTATGTTGTTGTTCATACTGTTAACTGGGTAAGTTTATCACAAGTTATACGGTGTGATTGGTGTGGCTGGTATGGATCTCGCCCTTAGATTTACAAAAATCCTTCCTCGTACTGTCCATCTCCTCTGGGCACAGTTTCCCTAACTGAGGTCTGGAGGAGGGGCATAGAGGGAGGAGCCAGTGCACACCCAGTGTTATGATTCCAGTACTCCTGACCGGAGGAGATCTAATGACAATGGCCAGAGTACTGGAAGGGGAATGCTCGTTACGGGAGCTAGAAAGACTAGTTGCCCCTGGCGCCCTAACTCTATTGTCTCACCCGTGCTATCGAAAATCCCTTGCGAGACTATGGTTTCTTGAGCCCCTGGCAGCCACGTTTGAAAGGCGGATTATGTCTGCCCAACTCCGGTGCCCCCCGGTCTTAGTGAGAGACAAAGGGAAATCCGAGGCAGGATGATGACAAGAGGACCTCTGACTGACAACAGGCCAGGGGCAACAAGCTAACTAACCAAACCAGAAGTATGCGCGGAAAAACCGCCAGATAAAAGGACAACCAAAATCCACTAGTCCGTTACTCCTACCCAGCACCGCTGGATACCAGAGTGGATCTGTGGGAGCGGAATCCTCCGCAAAAGCTCCGGAACACAAATGATAAATAATAAGTAATAAAGCGGCCAAGCCGCAACACACGGCTACGCCGTGACTCACGAACACCACTGGATGTTTAAAGGTGCTCAGTCAGGACTCCAGGAACAGATGACGACTTCCGAGTACAGGACAACTGAGGACAGGAACGACCGGGTACAGCAGGACTGGAAACACTCTCAGCAAACAGATACAGCATGCAGGAAGCTATTACCGGCGTCTGTGAGAAGCCCAGGAAGTGTACTTAACAGGGAGTCCTCCAATCAGCTGTTCAGAGGCTGATTGGATTAAATGCCGTGCAACTGCCTTGCTGCACGGCCAGGAAACAGGTGCCCTATTAATTTAAATGGACCCAGCAACGGGGAACGCGGTCCGCCAGTGGCGTCCCCGTTGCTAGGGTCCGTGCGGCTCCGTGCGCCCGGCGTCTAGCGTTGCCAGGGAGCCGGCGGCTGTACGCGCACGGCGTCCCTGGTTGCTAGGCGCCGGGCCGCACCGATGAGCGGACCCTGGCGCCTAACAGTACCCCCCCCTTGAGGAGGGGTCAAGGAACCCCTAAAGCCAGGTTTCCGAGGAAATTCCCGAAAAAATGCCCTCTTGAGCCTCGGGGCATGGAGATCCTTATCCAGGACCCAAGACCTTTCCTCTGGACCATAGCCCTTCCAGTGCACCAGAAAATAAAGCCGACCCCGGGACAATTTGGAATCGAGAACCTTCTCCACCAAGAACTCCTGATGTCCCTGTACATCTACTGGTGATTTCCCCTGAGAGATCTTCCGAGGAAATCTACTGGAAGAAACGTATGGTTTCAACAGGGAGCAATGGAACGTATTTCCGATTCGGAGAGCTCTTGGTAAACGTAACCGGAAAGCAACTGGATTGATTTTTTTAATAATATGAAATGGTCCAATAAATTTGGGGCCCAATCTAGCTGAGGTTTGTCGAAGTCTAATGTTACGAGTCGACAACCATACCCTGTCTCCCACCTTAAAAGTGCAAGGACGCCGGAGCCTGTCAGAAAACTTTTTCTCTCGAAATGCCGCTTTTCTGAGAGCAAGGTGCACTTTTTTCCAAATGACTCTGAGATGAGAGGTTAAGGTTAGCGAGGAAACAGAGGAATGTTGGAAAAAAGAATTAGCTCTGGGGTGAAAACCAAAAACTGAAAAGAATGGAGACACATTAGTGGAGGAATGACAAGAATTGTTGTAAGCAAACTCCGCCAAAGGAAGAAACTCGGACCAATCATTCTGGAGTTTGGCAGAGTACAAACGCAAATACTGTTTTAATGATTGATTAACTCGCTCGGTCTGCCCGTTGGATTGGGGATGATAGCCGGATGTTAAAGACAATTTCATCTTTAATGAGGCACAAAAAGACTTCCAGAATTGTGCAATGAATTGTGGACCCCGATCAGAAACAATATCAGTGGGCAACCCATGAAGTCTGAAAACATGGCGGAGAAACAAAACAACCAATCCCTGGGCAGATGGCAGTCGGGGAAGAGCAATGAAATGGGCCATCTTGCTAAAACGGTCCACTACCACCCATATGACTCGGAATCCGGCTGACAGAGGGAGGTCTACCACAAAATCCATGGAAATATGAGACCATGGCCTGAGAGGAACATTTAAGGGCATAAGTTGCCCGATAGGCAAGGAACGGGGAACCTTATGCTGTGCACAGACCTGACAAGAAAAAACAAACTCCTTAATGTCTTTAGAAAGACCAGGCCACCATACTGAGCGGGAGACTAATTCCAAAGTCTTAGAGATCCCCGGATGCCCGGCAACTTTGCTATCATGAAACTCAGTCAAAACAGTAGCTCTCAAAAACTCAGGGACGTAAAGACGACCAGCAGGAGTATTTCCAGGAGCTTGATGTTGAAGCTGCTTTAACTGGGTAAACAAATCTTGTGTGAGGCCTGCCCAAATGACTGAAGACGGAAGTATGGGAGTAACAGGACTGTTATTATGAACTGGAAGAAAACTGCGTGACAGGGCATCCGCCTTGGTATTCTTGGAACCTGGCCTAAAAGTGATAATAAACTTGAAATGAGTAAAAAATAAAGCCCAACGAGCCTGCCGGGCATTCAGCCGCTTAGCTGATTCGATGTACTGAAGATTTTTGTGGTCAGTCAATACTGAAATGGTATGTGTTGCTCCCTCAAGCCAATGCCTCCACTCCTCGAAAGCCCATTTAATAGCCAGTAACTCCTGGTTACCAACATCGTAGTTGGATTCAGCAGATGAGAATTTCCTGGACATAAAGGCACAAGGATGTAGTTCCAGAGAGTCCGGATCCTTCTGAGATAGGATAGCCCCCACTCCAACCTCCGAGGCATCAACCTCAACAATGAAGGGCAATTCTGGGTTGGGATGTCTGAGGACTGGAGCTGAGACAAAAGCTTGTTTCAAGGCCTGAAAGGATAACTCAGCTTCACGTGACCAGTTGGTAGGATCCGCTCCCTTCTTAGTCAGTGCCACAATGGGAGCAACCAGGTCGGAAAAAGAATGAATAAATCTTCTATAATAATTCGCAAACCCTAAAAAGCGCTGAATTGTTCCGGTGGGCGGGCCATCTAGCATGGCCGCTTTTTAGATGGGCTCCGTCTTGCAGGCTATCAATCTGCTACCATCCTCCCGACATTTTCCCTGCATTCTCCTGGGAGATTCTTAGCAGTGATCCCCGTGTTATGAGAAATCTGGGGATACCCTGCATTTACAGGAGCGGGACTGTATACCCCCGGAAGCCGGCCCTCAACGAGACGGCCTGCATGAACGCCGTGTGCTCGGCGCGAAAACTGGCTGACTGATCCCTAGGTCGGCCCTGCAAACCTAGCCTTCACCACACCTGCTGGGATCCCTCTTACCTGCTGCCCTTTGGGGTTATTCTCGGTGCTTGGTGACAGTGCAGAGCCACACACTAGGTGCGTCGCCCTCGAGGCTCCGGCTCCCCTGCGCCCGCCCGACTGAACTGCCGCGGGGAATACCTGTGGATCCTGCTGCTGGCTGCGGCATAGCGCCGGAGAAGAGACACTGTGATCCCCGCCTGCGACCCTGCCTACATCCGTCTGACCACGCGGAGCTGTCCGGGGACGAAGCGGTCACGGAGGAGGGCTGTGCGGCTCCCGTGAGTGGCCCCGGGTGGGTGACCTCGGCGGACCCAGGGCAACGTCTGACACTGCAGGTGCGGTGGGGACCCGCTACACGAGTCGTGAGGGTGGTGAGAGGCGCCCGTGGTTCGGACCCGGGGAGGTAGCTGCTGCGGACCCGTCATCGCCCCTGGCTCCCTATCTGTCCTGTGTCTGGTGGGCCTGACACCTGAGGCCACGGTGGTGACGACCTATCTGCCGAAATCACTTGATCTCCTACTGGGCGCGCGGGGTGGCTGGGACTGCGGGGGTGAGCAATACGCCATTCCGGATACATAGAAGTGGCGTGGTGGGATCGGCACTACAGCCCCCCTGAACACTCTCTGCCATAGCCGACATCGGGCTGAAAGCTGCGGTAACTCTCTGACACCGGGCCTGCTTTAGATCACTGGCTGCTTAGCCCTGCGGTTGAGACTACCACACTCCTGAACTACCCCTGTGGATGGATGTTTCTCTCATCTGGGGGAAAAAACACTTTGAGGTGAAACACTAGCCCTGTCTAAGGCCACAAAGTGGCACGACTACCCTCTACCTCAGCCCTGCACTAACGACACTAACAGACGCTGGAGCCCAGCATCCACGGACACCATCACCGTCACATCCCTGAACTGGCTGCTGCAACTCCACGCTGCTCTAATACTCTCTCCCCCCAGGTACTAATATTGTTTGTGTAACCCCATCCTTCTCTTTATTATTAACACCCCTTATAACTACTTATATTCCTCCCTATACTTTAATCCGTCCCATCCTTGTGTGCACTCCGTACCCTCCCCCCTCCCATGCTTTCCCTCCCCATCCATTGACCCCTCTCATACCTTCTCTGCTCCTGATACCCTTAAAGAGCCTGGACGGCTGGACCATTATCTTACCTCTGATCTCAGGGACACACCAAGAGAGCTGTTACGAACTGCACTGCGCTATAAAAGCTCCAGCTGCTGCATACATTTAACCAAAAGAAGGTATGAACTGTCCTATACTCTGGAGAAACACGTTTTTGTCCCCCTGAATTGCAGGACAGCCACAACCACTGTTACTATTTTGTTCCTGCCTCTTTTCCCTCTCTTACTTCACATATACATATCTGTACACAGCCGGCATGCTGACATACAGATATTCTCTTTTATGATTGTATTGCCACCTGGTGGCCGGTTTGAAAATACTTGTTATAAGATTCACAGTGCTGTATTATACTTTTGTAGAAACATATCTATAACATCTGTATCTCACTAGATATTGGGGCGGATCATATTCCTTAGACCTTAATACTAGTGCTTCAACTACTACTCAGACTCTTGTACAAACTCCTAAACATACTCACTAGAGTATTACGCTCAGGACCACTTTTTCTTTAGTATTTACTCCTTGACTTTTTAAAATGTGACCTCGTTAATTCTCAGGGGGGCGGTCTCTTTTCTATTTTGTTACACCAACCTTGAGCGGGAACTATTTTACCCTTGATACCTTGGAGCTGGGGTCACTTATTTCTTTACTTGGTATATGGACAAGTTTCTTAACAAACCACTGTCCTCACTCCCACCCAGAACTACTCGTACTATGGTTAACCCCAAAAAAACGCCAGCGAAGTCTGGCCCTTCCCCGCCTTCACCGCCGGGTAACTCTTCTCCCGCTCACCCAATAGGGGAAAGTGGGGGCCCTATGGCGCCACCCTCAGACGTGGCAGCATCATTACTCAATGTGTTAATGCCAAAAATTGAGGAGAAATTTGAGTTGCTCATGCCTATGATTGATGGGAAGCTCAAAGACTTCCTCCCCAGATTTGAGGCTAAATTTGACCAACTCATGCCTAAAATTGACAAAAGGTTGGACAAACTACAAACATCCTTAGATTCAGCTCTAACTTCCTTAACTGACCACACCAATAGGCTGAACACACTGGAACAAAGGGTTAGTGACATTGAAGATGACTTACATGCTACACGGTCGTCCAACTCCTCTACCATGGCCTCCTACCAAACACTTGTCGACAAGGTAGACGACTTAGAAAACCGACACAGGCGGAATAACCTCCGCTTTGTGGGCATTCCCGAACAGGTTAGAGGGTTGGCCTTGACAGATTTTATAAGCACGCGATTAGTTGAGGCGCTCAACCTAGGTAGTGACATGGACATCCCTCGCATTGAACGAGCCCATAGGTTGGGCCCAGAGCGAGACGGACCTGATAGGAGACCCCGCCCAGTAATCGCCAAATTTCTGGACTACCGTGACAAAGAGAAGATCCTAACTGCTTTTAAACGGAACCGCGACTTGGTCGTTGAGGATCATCGGATCCTCATCTTTCAGGACTTCTCGGCCACGGTGGCCCAGAAACGCAAAGAGTTCTCACCGCTTTGCAAGTTTCTAGCCGACAACAATAAACGTTTTGCACTGTTATACCCGGCAAAACTAAAAATCACCGAGAATGGGCAGACATTTATCTTCGACAACCCGACTGAAGCTCGGGCCCATCTACAACTGACTCGCCACTCTAGGAATTCACCTGACTGATCGTAATTAGGTTCCTACCTACACTAATGAGCCCTCATGGCTCACTGGAATTGAGACGACATGCTCTCCTGACTTTGTGGTAATTGATAGTCTAGGATTTACCACTACTATGTTAACACCTATAGTTGGTGTAATGTTAATTTTCCATGTTTTGTATTATCCCTATCTATGCTTGCCACCCACTGAAATGTTATTCAGGGGCTGGCGTGATATTTGTTTGGATGGGAAAAAGTTTGAAAATTTTCTTTTGAAGCTGAAATCCTTATGGTTATACTCACTGTACATGGTTTTATTCTCAATGTTGGGTCCGGATCTATGCCTAAGACGCACTCTTGGGATTTGCCCTGCTTGCTGGGACAGGGGCGATCCCACGTACAATAGATATACCAGTAGCAGCATACACCCCCCGACAGGCATAGGATGACATCTTATCACCCTGAACCACACAACCCTACTCAGCGATCACCCCGTTCCATCAAAATTACCTCATGGAATGTGGGGGGTCTCAACACCCCAATAAAGCGCAAGAAAGTGACCTCCGCCCTTAAAAAACTCAAACCTGATATTGTCTATATTCAAGAGACGCACTGGAAAAGGGGGGAAGACTCCGCTCTACGGGATGGGTGGATAGGGGATTGCTTTTCTGCGCCTTACCGCACTAAATCACGTGGAGTAGCAATAATCTTGGCGCGACACCTCCCCTACACTATCCTAAACACAAACATGGACCCAGAGGGCCGTTATATTCTCATGGATATTCAGATATATGATGCTAGGTTCACTCTGCTCAATTTGTATGCTCCAAACGTTGATCAACCAGCTTTTTACCAACATATCTCGCAATTACTCCATAGTAGAAGCAACCACGAGCTCATAATAGGCGGTGATTTTAACACAATCTTAGACCCTCTAATCGATAAATGCCCGACCCCAGCGAACCTGATGGCCCCTCAGTGGCGCCAGATCTCTAGGTTACTTACGGATCATTCTCTAATTGACCCATGGAGAGTGCTTAACCCAACGGATAGGTCTTACACGTTCCACTCGGCGGTCCATGGGTCTTTCTCCCGCATAGACCACATACTGCTGTCCACGCCTCTACTCTCTGACACTATAGATACCCAGATAGGGGACATTGCGGTCTCTGACCACGCACCAGTTTCGATTACGCTTAATGCCCGTTCCGTGGGCTCACGCCCATTCTCTTGGCGATTCCCCTCTTACCTCTTCCACTCAGAACAATTCAAAAAGTTTCTTAGATTGAAGTGGGCGGAGTTCTCGGATGATAATCTAGAACACTGGGACAACCCTGTCTTATTCTGGGAAACATCTAAGGTCGTGATGAGGGGTCACATTATGTCATATGTAGCGAACAGAAATCGGGTAAACAAGGCACAACATGATGATTTATTAAACACTATGCGGACACACCTTGCAGCATATATCTCAGATCCTACCTCCCTCACTCACAACAACTACATTGAATCACGCCGACTGTACGATAGCTTCTTAGTAACACAGGCCCAGCAAAAACTGGATTACACTAAACAGAAATACTTCCGCTGGGGAAACAAAACGGGAACATTGCTGGCTAACATGACCAAAAGCTTTAAACGACATGGACACATATCTACTTTACTCGACAGCCGCACTGACACCCTACACACTAAAACTGCAGACATTGCACAGACATTCCAGAATTATTTCCGTCAGCTCTACGCACCTACTCCACACGACCCGGTCTTGTCAAGTAAACTACTAGATGAGGCGAATCTCCCTTGCATAACACCCTTACAGAGGGAAAACCTCGAGAGAGCAATCACAGAGGAGGAGATTGCCAAGGCAATCTCTACTATGCATCTTAACAAATCACCAGGACCGGATGGTTACTCTATAGAATATTACAAACTCTTACACCACGATGCCATCCCAGCAATACATACCCTATATAGACATATCCAATCAGAATTTCCTACGTACCCCACTTTTAACCAGGCTTTTACAACTCTTATACCAAAACCCAACAAAGACCTCTCCCTACCATCCTCATACCGACCCATCACACTTTTGAACGTTGACTTCAAAATCTTAGCTAAGATAATGGCAGATAGGCTCCAATCATTTTTAGCATCCATGCTCACAGACCACCAACTGGGCTTCACCAAAGGCAGACACTCGGTAAAAGGGATTCGCACTGCCATAGCTGCAGTAATGGCGGCGAATCTCCAGACGGACACCCCAAACATGCTTCTAAGTCTAGATGCAACTAAAGCATTTGACATGGTCTCCTGGCCCTACCTACACGATATACTAGAGAGGAGGGGCTTTGGACTAACATTCCAATCTCTAATAAAATTTTTCTATACCCAACCACACACCTCATTACTGATTAATGGAACAAAGGGTGACAAAATCGAGCTTACCAGAGGGACGAGACAGGGTTGCCCCCTCTCGCCCCTACTCTTCAACCTAGCATTAGACCCTATGTTACGGGTGCTACAGAATTGGTCTCAATTTAGAGGCATCAGTGTCGGAGTGGAGGAGGTAAAAATATCGGCATTCGCAGACGATGTTCTCTTGTTCTTATCGCAACCGCGGAGGACCCTGGGACCGCTGATGGAGCGTATTAGGGAATTTGGAAGAGTGTCGGGATTCGAGGTCAATTTTGAAAAATCCACGGCCCTATATTTAAAACCAGGCTATGCGCGCCCAGCCTGGTTCAGAGAGGCCATAGTTGGATGGACAACTAAAGCGATTACCTATCTAGGGGTACAGATCCCAAAAAATTTGACAAACCTATACAGCCTTAACCTAAAACAAATCATACGCAATATGAGGGAGGATACTGATCGTTGGAGACATCTTAAAATTTCGTTTTTGGGCAGAGTGAACCTGGTGAAAATGATCTTATTTCCTAGGCTCCTATATCCCTTGCAATCCCTCCCTATTTTACTCTCTAGAAATGCCACGACAGAAATCAACAAAATAATACGTACATTCATTTGGAATGGTAAGCGAGCACGAATTAGTTTGGTAAAATTACAACAGCGTAGACACAATGGAGGTGTAAATCTCCCCAATGTGTTGGAATATAGCTACGCCTCCCACCTACGCTATTTGAGAGATTGGTTGCATGGAGGGAATATGTACTCCAATACGATCTTAGAGTCAGCCTTCCTGGATGGTGGTAGTATGATCTCCTTCTTGCACCTACACGAAGAAGAAATATCTGCCCCGGTTCGAGCGAACCCACTACTAATGTCCACTCGGAAGGTCTGGCATATCTTGCGACATAAATGTTCCCTAAATCCACATACGTCCCTTTTCCTCCCCCTAGTTCACAATAATCGTTTTCAAGATGGCAATGCGAGCCATCCTTTCACACTTTGGGAACGGTATGGTATTATTTCTATACGACAACTCATACATGGTGAGTCAAAAAAACCACTCACACTGGCACAGGCAGTGGAACTCTTCCCAATACTAAACGCATTCCCCTTAGCATACCTACAAGCTCAACATTATGTAGCTACTGTTTCTAGAACACTATCCCCACAGGATTATGACAACCCATTAGATAAACTATTACTGGCTGGGAACCCCTCATCCAAGGCTATCTCCACTTTGTACTCATTCTTACACACACCCTTACAATACACTGATACAACGGCGGGACTAGCGCAATGGACAGACCATTTCCCATCCCTCTCTGTAGCGAATTTGCTGAAACATCTTGAGTTGTCCATCAGACTGATACCTGCTACATCCTACACGGAACTCTTTTTAAATATATGGCACAGAACATATCTATCACCACACCGTAGACACCTAATGGGCTTATTGGAAAACGCGTCCTGCCTTAGATGTGGTAATCAACAAGCTGAGTTGTTCCACTGCCTATGGGAATGCCCTATAATCCGGAGGTTCTGGGTCCAAATATGGAAATATGTTACCCAACACCTAGTAAACTATTTACCGCTCACCCCAGAATGGGCAATATTTGGTATGATGCCGGAAGGCACTAGGATGGCACAGGGCGTAAAAAAGTTATTGATGATAATATCCGCAGCTGCCAAAAAATGCATCTTGCAAATGTGGATACAGCCCTCTGCCCCGCCATTATCACTTTTTTTAGGGAAAATCTTTCACATTTTCAGAATGGAATGGCTGGAGGCTTCCCTACAAAAGGAAAAATTCACTGAAAGGTTTTTCGAAACATGGGAAAGCTACATAGAAACCCTCTCCCACCCACTAAAGGAACAAGTGTGGAAATGTTTCCGTAATACTTTATGGTACGAAACTAGAATTTATGAACAGGACCCCCCAGTTTCATTTGTGGCCGGTTAGTTTAAAGGGGACTGAGGCACCTTATCATAGGGGGAAGTGGGTGTAAGTATGGGTGTGGGCATGGATCCGGACTCATTCTATTCCATTTGTTTTCTATACTTGAGGAAACTTCGTTATAACATTTACTGTACTCTGTCCTAACAATAGACTATTATGTTAATTTGTCTTGAATATATGACAGATCAGTGTTCATGTGATAGATCTTATCAATCATGTTTATCAATGTACTTTGTTGTGACTCTTTGATACGCTTCAATTGAAATAAAAAGTATTTAAAAAAAAAAAAAAAAAGCGCTGAATTGCTTTTAAGTTGGTGGGTTGCGCCCAACTAAGGATGGCTTGGAGCTTCTTAGGTTCCATACAGAATCCCCGAGGGGAAATAATGTACCCTAAAAAGGATACCTCCGTGACATGAAACTCGCACTTCTCCAGCTTGGCATATAGGTGATTTTCACGTAATTTTTGAAGAACCTGACGCACCTGGGTAACATGTTGTTCAATTGAGTCAGAATAGATCAGGATGTCGTCTAAGTAAACGACCACGAATCTTTCTAGAAAATCACGGAGCACATCGTTAATGAGATCCTGGAAAACTGCCGGAGCGTTAGACAAGCCAAACGGCATCACCAGATACTCGTAGTGACCCGACTGAGTACTGAAAGCCGTCTTCCACTCATCTCCCGACTTGATTCGGATGAGGTTATACGCTCCCCTCAGGTCAATTTTAGAAAAAATCACAGCCGAACGCAGCTGATCAAAGAGGACAGAAATCAGCGGCAGAGGGTAAGTATTTTTTACTGAGATCTTATTCAGGGCTCTAAAGTCAATGCAAGGTCTGAGTGATCCATCTTTTTTCTCCACAAAGAAGAAGCCTGCACTTAAAGGGGATTTAGATGGCCTGATAAATCCTTTCCCTAGGCTCTCCTTAACATACTCATTCATGGCCGCAGTTTCTGGCCCGGATAATGCATATAACCTTCCCTTTGGCAATGTGGCACCAGGAATTAGCTCAATAGCACAATCATAAGGCCGATGGGGAGGCAGAATGTCCGCATTGCCCTTGGAAAACACATCAACAAAGTCCTGGTATTCCACGGGAATGAGTTCGGGAATGGCAGCAGCTATTCTGACGGGAAACGTAATACATTCCTTATTACAGATGGTACCCCATTGTGAAATCTCCCCCGACTGCCAATCAATGATGGGATTATGAAAGGCCAGCCAAGGGTGACCCAGAACCACTGGAACTGCTGGGCAATGGGTAAGGAAAAACTCGATCTTTTCGGAATGAAGAGCTCCTACCGTAAGTAGTATAGGGGGTGTACGGAGGGAAATAACCCCATTGGACAAGGGACTCCCATCTAAACCATGCATGGTGATACACCTACCCAAGGCTAACTGAGGAATACCTAAGGCTTTGGCCCACGTTAAGTCCATAAAGTTCCCTGCAGCTCCACTGTCAACAAAAGCCGACACCGAAGAACTGAGGCTGCCAAAGGAAACTTTAGCTGGGACTAAAAGGGAGTTATTCGAGGAGATAAGCTGCAGACCAAAGTGAACCCCCTCACAATTCACTTGGTCGAGGCGTTTCCCGACTTGTTCGGACAATTACGGGCAAAATGTCCCTTACCCCCACAGTACAAACAAAGACCAGAGTTTTGCCTTCTGGCTCTTTCTTCTGGAGACAGCCGAGAGAGACCCATCTGCATGGGCTCCTCTATGTCCTCAGGAATGGAAAATACACATGGAGTAGACCTGACAGGTGCTCCTTTTTCAGCCCTCCGCTCTCTGAGACGACGATCAATCTTAATAGAAAGCTCCATGAGTTTATCGAGAGTCTCAGGAGTGGGATACTGAAGGAGACTGTCTTTTATAGACTCAGATAAGCCGAGGCGAAACTGACTGCGCAGGGCTGGGTCATTCCAGCCACAGTCGTTCGACCAACGGCGAAATTCTGTACAATAAACCTCTGCAGGATTTCTACCCTGTCTGAGAGCGCGTAACTGACTCTCAGCGGATGCCTCTCTATCAGGGTCATCATACAAAAGCCCTAAAGACCCCAAAAAGGCGTCTACTGACAACAATGCCGGATCCTCTGCTTTTAAACCAAAAGCCCAGGTCTGAGGATCCCCCTGGAGCAAAGAAATAATAATTCCGACCCGCTGAGATTCAGTACCTGAGGAGATCGGTCTTAAATGAAAATAAAGTTTACAGGATTCTTTAAAATTAAAAAACTCCTTCCTATCACCAGAAAAACGGTCAGGTAAGTGCATTTTTGGTTCAGGGACTACCCTCGGGGAAGTTCGTAAAAGATCTTCCTGCGACTTCACCCGAAGGGAAAGATCCTGAACCATCTGAGTAAGTTCTTGAATCTGGCTGACTAGGAGCTGGCCAGGATTTGGCCCTAAACCTGTGGGATTCATGAGGCCGATAACTCTTACAAAACTGAATAAGGAAAAAATCAAACCCTGTTTAATTTTAAGTTTTGGTATGGCCGGTAATAATGTTATGATTCCAGTACTCCTGACCGGAGGAGATCTAATGACAATGGCCAGAGTACTGGAAGGGGAATGCTCGTTACGGGAGCTAGAAAGACTAGTTGCCCCTGGCGCCCTAACTCTATTGTCTCACCCGTGCTATCGAAAATCCCTTGCGAGACTATGGTTTCTTGAGCCCCTGGCAGCCACGTTTGAAAGGCGGATTATGTCTGCCCAACTCCGGTGCCCCCCGGTCTTAGTGAGAGACAAAGGGAAATCCGAGGCAGGATGATGACAAGAGGACCTCTGACTGACAACAGGCCAGGGGCAACAAGCTAACTAACCAAACCAGAAGTATGCGCGGAAAAACCGCCAGATAAAAGGACAACCAAAATCCACTAGTCCGTTACTCCTACCCAGCACCGCTGGATACCAGAGTGGATCTGTGGGAGCGGAATCCTCCGCAAAAGCTCCGGAACACAAATGATAAATAATAAGTAATAAAGCGGCCAAGCCGCAACACACGGCTACGCCGTGACTCACGAACACCACTGGATGTTTAAAGGTGCTCAGTCAGGACTCCAGGAACAGATGACGACTTCCGAGTACAGGACAACTGAGGACAGGAACGATCGGGTACAGCAGGACTGGAAACACTCTCAGCAAACAGATACAGCATGCAGGAAGCTATTACCGGCGTCTGTGAGAAGCCCAGGAAGTGTACTTAACAGGGAGTCCTCCAATCAGCTGTTCAGAGGCTGATTGGATTAAATGCCGTGCAGCTGCCTTGCTGCACGGCCAGGAAACAGGTGCCCTATTAATTAAAATGGACCCAGCAACGGGGAACGCGGTCCGCCAGTGGCGTCCCCGTTGCTAGGGTCCGTGCGCCCGGCGTCTAGCGTTGCCAGGGAGCCGGCGGCTGTACGCGCACGGCGTCCCTGGTTGCTAGGCGCCGGGCCGCACCGACGAGCGGACCCCGGCGCCTAACACCCAGAGTCCAAAGCTTTCTTAAAGTGCCCTATCTCCTGCGGAGCCCGTCTATTCCCCATGGTCCTAACGGAGTCCCAGCATCCTCTATGGACTACGAGAAATAGATTTACCGGTAAGTAAAATCTTATTTTTGTTTAAAACCTACATTTATACTTCTAGCTGAGCGTCTTTCTTCAGACTGGATGGACTTCCGTAAAATTGAGAAGTATGCCGTTCAAGGTAAAAGCAGAACAAAGGAACTGCTTTGGAGCTGGGCACACAAAAATAAGACTGTTGGTGACTTACTAATAGTTCTTCAAGAAATGGGACTTCAGAGAGCCATGAATTTGTTTACAGGTAAAGTAAGTTGAAAATATTATAAAACAATGCTTAATGAATAACCCCAAAAGTAAAATATATATGTATTATAATCCAAATAAGGAACTGGATTGATTACAGTTCCTGTCAAACACTGTGTAAAGTTAAGAAGTACAGGTAACTTCAGTGTTATTAGCGTTATTACTGATTTATAGCAATGATGATGCAATCCTAATAGTCTTCAGTTCCAGGATACATGGCTTTGCCCCAGCCACATAAGAATGTGGTTGCCTATGTTTTCAAATGGGCACCTTCGCACCTGCTTAGTGACGTAGTTGCCCTAACATTGACTAACCTATGGTCTGAAGTTAACAGTGTAATAAATTCTACCATCATTATTGTTTCTTAATCCCCAGAATTTTTCCTGCAGCCCATCTACATTTCTCTTACGTCCTAGTGGATACTGGGGATCTGTACTTTAGTACCATGGATGGGGGGGGGGAGGGGGTGGTGGTATAGATCGGGTCCACTGGAGCCTGGCACTTTAAAACCTTTAGTGTGTATGTGTGTGCTGGCTCCTCCCCTCTATGCCTCTCCTACCAGACTCAGTTTAGAAAAATGTGCCCAAGGAGTCGGGTGCATTTCTCTGGAGCTCCAGAGAGTTTCCTTTATTTTTTATTTCAATTCTTTATTTTCAGGTAGTACTGGTTGGCAACCAGTCTACCTGCTTCGTGGGACTTAGAGGGGGGGCCGAACCAACCTCCTGAGGGTTAATGGTTCGTAATCCCAGCTGACAGGACATTGAGCTCCTGAGGTGCTGTTTCACACACCATTACTGTGTGTGCCCACGCCAGCAGCTAGCCGCCACCCTCTAACAGATGCCGAAGATCGTCAGGTGCGGTGAGTGTTGACACTGGGGTCTTGGTTAGCGGGTCCCCGGTGCGGTTTGGCGGCATGTCACACGGCAGTCACGGGCATCGAGCTGCGGTGCCCGCTGCGGACTACACTGGCTCAGGGCACATGCTTTGCAGTGCTCCCTGTCATTGGGTGTACTGTTTTTTTATATGCACATCAGTCAGTATAAAATACTAAGGGACCGCGCACCATTGCAAGGGGCGGGGCTTCCCGGAGAGCGGGACCAGAGGCGGGAAGGCGCCATTTCCTGCTGCTGCGGATCATCAAGGCTGCATGCACGCTGCTCCTCCACAGATCCTCACTGTTGGCAGACTTATGTACTGGTTCCAGGGGGTCATAGCAGGGGGGGAGCACACCAGCGGTAGCTCCGCTGCACATTTAAGGTCATAACCCATAATTTCAGACACTGTACTACTGTGTTTAAGTGCTGGTCTACGTTTTCCTCAGTGTCACTCCAGGGGCTCTTTAGGGTCTGTGTGGAGGTGTTTCAGTGAGCTGCGCTGTATTGCAGTCGTGTACATATGTCTGTGGAGATGGTTATATGTGCTGCTTGTAACTCTACCCCTTCTTCAGCGGGGTTCCTCATGTGTGAACAGTGCTCCTTATCTCCACAGGGACACAGTTCACAGGCACATGACTGGCTAGATACTTTTAAAAGCATGATTCAGAATATAAATTCAGAATTAGCTGCAGCTAAAAAGGAGAGACTGCTGGTTAAACAGTCTATTGATTGTATGGCAAAAGCAGCAGATACCAGGAAGGCTTATCAGCCCCCTCTGTTGGTTTCACATAAACGCTCACTGCCACAGGTGTTCCAGTCTGATTCTGATCAGCCTGATGTGGATGATGATGATATGGATGAAGACAGCTCTCTGTCCCCTGCGGTGGAGGCCCTCATTTATGCTAAAATTAAAAGATAATCCTAGACGGAAAATCAATACAGGCGCTTTAGAAATAAGACCACTCTATTAATAATTAATAAATAAATGCTGCTCTCAAAAGGTATTCTGTTATACCTGAGTACACAAATAAACTATATATAACTATAATAGAGAGTGCAAACATACATAATAATAAAAACAATTTATTATTATAAACAGCATTAAAATTCAATTAGTATAATCATATACAACGGAGCTAGAGAGCCATATGCCAATATAAGGAGACACTAGATCATATCATATCATATATTCATGATGAATTTGGGATAAATATATAGATGTAATCCCTTTTTAACTTCTATGATGGTTGATCCAGTAAAAAAAGGAGAAAAAAGTTCCTTAGTATCCAAGACAATTGTTGATCAGCTGAATCCCTGTTATTATATGCAGTGCCTGTAGTATATTAAATTGCCTCATTCGATGGTACCAGTATTCATGCAGTGGTGCGCAATGATTCTCCAACAAAACGTTGATTAAAACTTTTTTGACAACGTAATGATAACACCCCTCTGCCGTTAATAGGGTAAATTCTCACCGTACATGCTGTTCTTAATGCCGTGTCCTATTGCACAAGGACGAAATGGCTACAGCGGCGGTGGATGTTTGATGTTGGTGCCGGGTCCTATCGCACAAGGACCAGACGGCACATGCAAAAGTGGCAGCAAACCAAGCTGGAAATCACAACGGTGAGACGCACCTGGATGGGCACTACAGGTCTTAAATGCAGCTGGGTAGAGATGTCCTGGATATAGAGAGTTAGTATTGCGGCTCCGTAACTCCGTATCACAGCCCCTTGACGCGTTTCTCCGACGTAGCTCGTGTCGGTTTCTTCAGAAGGTATGTCTGATACTCAGACCAGTGCAGTATAAAAGAGGTTCCTCAACCAATCAGTACTTAGTACAATTACACACCCAATTGCTACCAGGTGTGAATCTAACACCTGTTGAACAGCATTAGATTCACACCTGGTAGCAATAATAAATTGTTTTTATTATTATATACCTCATTTATGCTGTAAGAGAGGTTCTTCACATACCAGATCAGGAGGCAGAACCAGATGAGGAGTTATATTTTAATGTTAGACCTAAGATCTCAGCCACCTTTCCTGTGTCTAAGGAATTAAACTCCCTGGCCAGGGAGGCATGGGTAAACCCTGACAAGAAATTTAAAATTCCTCAGAGGTTCTATCTACCTTTCCCCTCCCAGCTGAGGACAGGAAGGTATGGGAAAACACCCTGTCAGTCGATACGTCTGTGTCCAGACTGTCTAAGAAATTGGTACTGCCGGTGCCAGGCGCTATATCCGTAAAAGACCCTGCTGATCGTAAAATTGAGACCACTCTCAAGGCAAGGCGTAGCACAGCACCCCACAATAGTTTGTGGGTGGATTTCCAGGGCAATGATGAAGTGGTCCGATAATATTATTAATGGATTAGACTCCCTGCTAGAAGATGAGGTCATTACTCTGCTGCAACACATACAGGATGTTTCAAATTTTATGAGCGAGGCTATTAAGGAATTGTGTAAGATAAATGGCCACATTACTGCTATGGCTGTTTCGGCTCTCAGAGCTCTGTGGTTACGTCAATGGTCGATAGGAGCAATAGTCTGCCGGCAGACCTTTTCCCTTTTTACCGACCCAAACTCTGGACAGGGCAATTTATTTGAAGAATTGAGGTAAATTGTTATCTGGACAATTCAAATACATTGGTGGTGAGTACCAAAGGACTTTGAACTATTTTCTCCAGTGAGGGATCTGAATGACATAAGATGATTTTATCCAAAAAACAATTCTGAAAAGTTGGAATATAATTCATCTACGTGGTTTGGGAGTAAACCGCCTATAAAAGTGTATCCCAATACTCACTGAAAGAATCTGTGTTTTTTGTGATATGTCTAATTGTGAGTGATGTCATTAATTGTCTATATGGTTGTTAGTGATGAGCGGATTCGGTTTTACTCGGTTTTACTCGGTTTTACTTGGTTCTCAAAACGGCATCTTATTGGCTCACGGATGTCACGTGTTTTGGATAGCCAATAAGATGCCGTTTTGAGAACCGAGTAAAACCGAGTAAAACCGAACCTCGCTCATCACTAATGGTTGTATACCGGTATTAGGATGTTTTTAAAGGAAGGAAGGAAGGACAGCATTTTTGAATATTTTATTGAAAGTTATTATGAATTTGTGAAATAAATCTATTTTATTCTAGTAAGAATAATTATATCCAGTGATTTATTGTTGCACTAGAGTTTAATACTGTTTGCATTTCCAGTTTCAGGCTTTGCCCTTTGGCCTGTCCACAGCTCCGAGGGTCTTCACCAAGGTCATGGTGGAGATGATGCTGCAACTGCACATGATGGGAGTCAACATAGTCCCCTCCTTAGATGATCTACTGATAAAGGCTATGTCCAGGGAGCGTCAATTGCACAGCATCGATCTGACGACTTGCCTGCTTATGGATCATGGGTGGATACTAAATTTCCAGAAATCTCACCTGGAACCGACCCAACGTCTTCAGTTCCTGGGAATGATACTGGATATGGTGTCTCAAATGGTGTTTCTTCCGATGGACAAGGCCCTGGCTATCCAGGCTATGGTCCGCTCAGTGCTCCGTCCTCGCAAGGTATCCATACATCTTTGCATACGCTTGGCGAGCAGGATGGTTGCTGCTTACGAGGCAAGCCAATATGGCAGATTTCATTCCCGGCCATTTCAGCTGGATCTGCTGGACAAATGGTCGGGGTCTCACCTTCACATGCACCAGGAAGTGACCTTATCTCCAAAAGCCTGGATTTCTCTGTTATGGTGGTTACAAGTTCCTCACCTGGTAGAAGGCAGGAATTTCAATATCCACTCGTGGATTCTACAGACAACGGATGCCAGCCTCCAAGGTTGAGGAACTGTGACCCAAGGGGCCCAGTTCCAGGGGATATGGTCAGTTCAGGAATCTGCTCTACCGATAAACATCCTGGAACTCAGGGCAATTTACATTGCTCTTCTGCAAGCTTCTCATCTCCTGAAGGATCAGGCAGTCCAGGTTCAATCGGACAACGCCACGGCGGTGGCGTACATATATTGACAAGGAAGAACAAAAAGCAGAGCCACGATGTGAGAAGTGTCAAGAATACTCGTCTGGGCGGAGGCCAACGCAAGGGCTATATCAGCCATATTCATTCCAGGAGTGGACAACTGGGAAGCGGACTTCCTCAGCAGACACGGCCTCCATCCAAGGGTATGGGGCCTACATCCCCAGGTGTTTCAACAGTTAATTCACCGGGGGGGGCGTCCGCAGATAGATCTGATGGCTTCTCGTCTCAACAAGAAGCTATGCCGGTACTGTTCCAGAACGAGTGATCAGCAGGCTGTAGCAGTGGACGCGCTGACGACACCAAGGACGTACCAGTTTGTGTACCTGTTCTTTCCTGTACTGCTAATCCCAAGAGTTCTAAAAAGACTGAGACGGGAAAGCATTCAAGCAATTCTAATTGCCCCAGATAGGCCTCGACGGGCGTGTTACTCAGACATCTTAACCATGGCTCTGGAGGATCCCTGGCCTCTGCCGCTTCAAAAGGATCTTCAACAAGGTCCGTTCGTCTATCCAGACTTACAGCGGCTACGTTTGACAGCCTGGAAGTTGAGAGGGAGATTCTAGCTAGAAAAGGTCCACCATGGTCCAGGCCAGGAAGTTGGTTACGTCTAAACATTATTATTGTATCTTGAAAAAGTATGTTTCATGGTGTGACAGTAGAAAGGTTTCTTCCGTAGAATTTAGAATGGGACTTTTTCTACTTTTTCTACAAGCGGGAGTGGATATGTGCCTACCTTTAGGTTCCATCAAAGTCCAGATTTCTGCACTCTCTATTTTCTTCCAGAAACAACTTGCCATGTTGCCTTAAAGGAGTTCTTCATATGCAACCGCCCTTCGTACCTCCCACCGTGGGATCTGAATGTGGTTTTGTCCTTTCTTCAATCGGACTGGTTTGAACCCTTACCTAGGGTAGAGTTGAAATTTCTCACCTGGAAGACAATTTGTCGTTGGCTCAGGTTGACCATTCAACAAGCTTATTCTTCGGCAGCTCTGCCTTTGCAGACATCTATTCAGGCCCACTCGACGAGATTTGGGGGCTCTTCCTGGGCGGCTTCCTGGGTTGTCTCGGCCTTACAGTTGTGCCGAGCTGCTACTTGGTCTGGTTCGAACACTTTCGTTAAGTTCTATTGGTTCGACACCTTGGCCAAGGATGACCTTCAGTTTGGTCAGGCGGTGTTACAGGGGTCTCAGCACTCTTCCACCCGTTTGGGAGCTTTGGGACTTCCCCATGGTACTAAAGTACAGATCCCCAGTATCCACTAGGACGTAAGAGAAAATAAGAATTTGATACCTACTGGTAATTCTTTTTCTCATAGTCCATAGTGGATACTGGGCGCCCGCCTCAGTGCTTCGATTCCTGCTTACCTGAGTAAGTGTTTGGTTGGCCCGCCGTTGCGGTTCCATTTTGTTGTTGGGTTAGCTTTGCTATCCTGGTTAGGTTGGTGTTGCTATCCTCTGTTTTGGAAAGAGCCCTCCTTTCGGTTATGGTTGTGTGTTGGCTTAATGCAGGGGTGTCAAAGACAAGGCCCGCGGGCCAAATCCGGCCCGCCAGACCTCGTCTGATGGCCCGCGGTGCCGCCGCCATGAAACCCCCTTCTCCCGAGTGCCCAGCTCGGGGGGGGCGGGGTTTCGCGGAATGACGCGATTGCGTCGTGACGTCACGGCGCAAACGCGTCATTCAACGAAACCCCGTCGGAGGAGGGAGAAGGGAGCCGCGCAGACGAGGAGGGAGAGGCGGCTGAAGAGCGGCGAGAACCGCTTCAAATGTAAGTCAGCCCCTCTCCCTTCCTCTCTTTCTCTCTCTCTCCCTCCTTCCACCACCTGCCGCAATGTGTAAAATGGGGACCTGTACCTGCCGCTATGTGTAAAATGGGGACCTGTGCCTGCCACAATGTGTAAAATGGGGACCTGTGCCTGCCACAATGTGTAAAATGGGGACCTGTACCTGCCGCTATGTGTAAAATGGGGACCTGTGCCTGCCACAATGTGTAAAATGGGGACCTGTGCCTGCCACAATGTGTAAAATGGGGACCTGTACCTGCCGCTATGTGTAAAATGGGGACCTGTGCCTGCCACAATGTGTAAAATGGGGACCTGTGCCTGCCACAATGTGTAAAATGGGGACCTGTACCTGCCGCTATGTGTAAAATGGGGACCTGTGCCTGCCACAATGTGTAAAATGGGGACCTGTGCCTGCCACAATGTGTAAAATGGGGACCTGTACCTGCCGCTATGTGTAAAATGGGGACCTGTGCCTGCCACAATGTGTAAAATGGGGACCTGTGCCTGCCACAATGTGTAAAATGGGGACCTGTACCTGCCGCTATGTGTAAAATGGGGACCTGTGCCTGCCACAATGTGTAAAATGGGGACCTGTGCCTGCCACAATGTGTAAAATGGGGACCTGTACCTGCCGCTATGTGTAAAATGGGGACCTATGCCTGCCACAATGTGTAAAATGGGGACCTGTGCCTGCCACAATGTGTAAAATGGGGACCTGTACCTGCCGCTATGTGTAAAATGGGGACCTGTGCCTGCCACAATGTGTAAAATGGGGACCTGTGCCTGCCACAATGTGTAAAATGGGGACCTGTGCCTGCCACAATGTGTAAAATGGGGACCTGTGCCTGCCACAATGTGTAAAATGGGGACCTGTGCACTATAAAAGGGGGCACATGGCTGGGCACTATAAAAGGGGGCACATGGCTGGGCACTTTAAAAGGGGGCAGATGGCTGGGCACATATAAGGCAGGTGGAGCGGTAAATTTTGGATAGACCTACAGATACAACCGGCCCTTTGATGGGGACCAAACTGCTGATGCGGCCCCCGATGAATTTGAGTTTGACACCCCTGGCTTAATGCCTCACCGCTGTTGTACCTGTTTTCTTCTCTCGTTCTATGTCCGTCTCCTCTGGCACAGTTTCCTAGACTGAGTCTGGTAGGAGGGGCATAGAGGGGAGGAGCCAGCTCACACATACACAGTCCACACACTAAAGGTTTTAAAGTGCCAGGCTCCAGTTGACCTGGTCTCTACCCCCCCCCCCCCTACCCCTCCATGGTATTAAAGTACAGATCCTCAGTATCCACTACGGACTATGAGGAAAGGAATTACCGGTAGGTATCAAATTCCTATTTTTCGGTACACCGTCACGGTGTATACAAACTACAAAAACATGAATTACACTGAAATAAAAAGAAAGACGAGCACTAGTCAGGCATGGTGATCTTCATTTTTTACTAGTACAATTTAAGAATCACCCGTAGAAAATAGACTAAAAACAAACAAAACAAAAAAACAAAACACGTGGTCACGGTTTCCTGCATGAATACAAAGGTTAACCGGAAAAAAGTAGACTTGACATTCAATCTTCTTGCAGGCTTGTGCGGTGGGGTAAATGGCTCAGGAGGCACTGGCTAGTACCATAGCCAGATTTACAAACAGTGGCCCTCATTCCGAGTTGATCGCTCGCTAGCTGCTTTTAGCAGCAATGCACACGCTAGGCCGCCGCCCTCTGGGAGTGTATCTTAGCTTAGCAGAAGTGCGAACGAAAGGTTAGCAGTTCTGCTATTAAATATTTCCCTGCAGTTTCTGAGTAGCTCTAGACCTACTCCTAGATTACGATCACTGCAGACTGTTTGGTTCCTGGTTTGACGTCACAAACACGCCCTGCGTTCGGCCAGACGCTCCCCCGTTTCCCCAGGCACGCCTGCGTTTTTAACTGACACGCCTGCGTTTTTTAGCACACTCACGGAAAACGCCAAGTTACCACCCAGAAACACCCACTTCCTGTCAATCACTCACTGATCAGTGCGACTGAAAAGCGTCGCTCGGACCTTTGTAAAATTGCATAGTTTTGAGTAAAAGTACTTTGCGCGTGCGCACTGCGGCCCATGCGCATGCGCAGAAATGCAGATTTTTGCCTGATTGCTGTATAGCGAAAATCTGCAACGAGCGAACAACTCGGAATGACCACCTATATACGAGCCAAAGGATTCATGTGGGCATTATACAAAATGCAGCAGTATATACTGCTGGAAATTTGGAGAGTTTTGATCATAGATGTGCAGAAAAGATGGACACTGCCATGTCATAGACTTTTTACTCCAAAGTTTTGACTATAAAAATTATTAGAACAACACAAAGAAGATATTTCTAATACACTGCTCAAAAAAATAAAGGGAACACTAAAATAACACATCCTAGATCTGAATGAATGAAATATTCTTATTAAATACTTTGTTCTTTACATAGTTGAATGTGCTGACAACAAAATCACACAAAAATTATCAATGGAAATCAAATTTATTAACCCATGGAGGTCTGGATTTGGAGTCACACTCAAAATTAAAGTGGAAAAACACACTACAGGCTGATCCAACTTTGATGTAATGTCCTTGAAACAAGTCAAAATGAGGCTCAGTAGTGTGTGTGGCCTCCACGTGCCTGTCTGACCTCCCTACAACGCCTGGGCATGCTCCTGATGAGGTTGCGGTTGGTCTCCTGAGGGATCTCCTCCCAGACCTGGACAAAAGCATCCGCCAACTCCTGGACAATCTGTGGTGCAACGTGGCGTTAGTGGATGGAGCGAGACATGATGTCCCAGATGTGCTCAATTGGATTCAGGTCTGGGGAACGGGCGGGCCAGTCCATAGCATCAATGCCTTCATCTTGCAGGAACTGCTGACACACTCCAGGCACATGAGGTCTAGCATTGTCTTGCATTAGGAGGAACCCTGGGCCAACCGCACCAGCATATGGTCTAACAAGGGGTCTGAGGATCTCCTCTCGGTACCTAATGGCAGTCAGGCTACCTCTGGCGAGCACATGGAGGGCTGTGCGGCCCCGAAAGAAATGCCACCCCACACCATTACTGACCCACTGCCAAACCGGTCATGCTGGAGGATGTTGCAGGCAGCAGAACATTCTCCTTGGCGTCTCCAGACTCTGTCACGTCTGTCACATGTGCTCAGTGAGAACCTGCTTTCATCTGTGAAGAGCACAGGGCGCCAGTGGCGAATTTGCCAATCTTGGTGTTCTCTGGCAAATGCCAAACGTCCTGCACGGTGTTGGGCTGTAAGCACAACCCCCACCTGTGGACGTCGGGCCCTCATACCACCCTCATGGAGTCTGTTTCTGATCGTTTGAGTAGACATGCACATTTGTGGCTTGCTGGAGGTCATTTTGCAGGGCTCTGGCAGTGCTCCTCCTGTTCCTCCTTGCACAAAGGCGGAGGTAGCGGTCCTGCTGCTTGGCTGTTGCCCTCATACGGCCTCCTCCACGTCTCCTGAAGTACTGGCCTGTCTCCTGGTAGTGCCTCCATGCTCTGGACACTACGCTGACAGACACAGCAAACCTTCTTGCCACAGCTCGCATTGATGTGCCATCCTGGATGAGTTGCACTACCTGAGCCACTTGTGTGGGTTGTAGACTCCGTCTCATGCTACCACTAGAGTGAAAGCACCGCCAGCTTTCAAAAGTGACCAAAACATCAGCCAGAAAGCATAGGAGCTGAGAAGTGGTCTGTGGTTACCACCTGCAGAACAACTCATTTATTGGGGTGTCTTGCTAATTGCCTATAATTCCCACCTGTTGTCTATTCCATTTGCACAACAGCATGTGAAACTGATTGTCAATCAGTGTGGCTTCCTAAGTGGACAGTTTGATTTCACAGAAGTGTGATTGACTTGGAGTTACATTGTGTTATTTAAGTGTTCCCTTTATTTTTTTGAGCAGTGTATATTCTGTGTATTTTTCATATACTTTATATAGTCCAAGCTCTGCCTCTCCTGCTTCACCTCACTTCTCCAAAGGGAATTACAAGACTCAAAACTGGCCGAACATATAGGTTTAAATAATAATGGTGTGTACTAGAAATATCTTATGCTTTCATATTTTTCTTCCACTGACCTCTTACAACACCAGAACCAAGGATGTGCTTTTCCATGGATTTTTTTTTTAGTCTTTCTACCTTTGTCTAAAGGTGTTACTGTCATTTAGTACATTATTAAAATATTTAATTAAACTAAAAAAATTAAATAAAAGATATAAACAATTACGGCTTTGCTCCTAGCCCACTTTTTCAAGCACCACAGTGATCCTTGTGAGATAGTGCCTGATTTGGACGCATGTCTACTTGGCGAATGCATAATATTTCTCTAACATTCATAAGGGATACTGGGGTCACTTAGTACGATGGGGTATAGATGTGGTCCAAAGGAGCCGGTGCACTTTAAATTTCAGGGGTTAAGTGCTACTATTCGTGTCACGTAGTCCCGCCCCCTCTCCCAGGTGCCGCAATTTTTCTCCCCATCCTGCCAGCTTCACTAGGAAGCGAGTGGGATGCAGGAGATTTGCCTTCTCTTGGACTACCCGGAAAAATTGTCCCAGTTAACTTCTGGGAGAGTAAGCAAGTATGGTTTAGGGCAGACTAGATGGGCCAAGTGGTTCTTAACAGCTGTCAAATTCTATGTTTCTTTGTTTCTAAGCAGTAATGATTGTCATTAACAATATACTGCACATGTCTATACAAATGTTTATTGTTACATTTGTGAGGAATAAAAAAGGCACAACTTCAGGTGCCATATCAGGCAGCAGAAGAGGAAGCACACATCTATTGGTGGGGTGCTAGAAATGCATATTAGTATCCAGTGTCAGCACTGAAGCAGAGTGTTTTGTTTTGAAATCTGGAAACTGAATATCCAGAATGGCTCACAAAAAAACACAAGCAGAAAAAATAAATCAACTTGCTGCTAATCAGTGTAATGAAGAGTGGAATATAAAGCTCTGGGTGTAGAAAGACAGTGATGACCGTTAATGCTAATGCTTTAATACAGGAAAAAAAATATCTGGAAAAGTCCCAAGTGCTCTGAATAATAGAACGGTATAAATTTGTGAATTACTCTTTTTTTTTTCCCCTCAACTATCTTTACTTTCTGATAAAATACAGAAGTCAAGGTTTGAGATCTTTTGTCACATCCGTCTTGTAGGGGTCAATGTTTTGGCAGCATTTCATGACCAATCACTGACTTAATAGCTCACTAATGTAAAATCATGCGCTGTGAGATAATAATCTTTCACATTGTAATGTTTTCATAGAGATAAATGTCCAGCCACGTGTCAGCTGTAAAGAGATTGAAGAAGGAACTAAGAACTTCCACAGAGATTTCTTTATTGGAGAAGGACATTTTTTTGAAGTTTTCAAAGCTGATATTAAGAAACAATTGTGTGTTGTAAAGCTGCTTAAACAGGTAAACTTCTACATTGCATTAAAGCATCCCCATTGGGCATCAGTATATGCCAGTGTACGGGATCCTATCATAATATCAACGCTGGGGTACCGATGAGCAAAAAGGCTGACAGGCAGAGGCGGATTGGCGATAGGGATCACCAGGAAGATTCCCGGGAGGCTAACTATTTGTAGGGCCTGTTTTGTGTGTTGTTATGTAGCCCCACCCCCCACATGACAGGCAGCACACCACAGTCAGTACACTGCATTATCCCTATTCGTTCTGTTATTCCAACTCTGCAGTACAGCAACTCTGCCAACCAGTGATGCTGCCATGTCTACACGGTATGTTATACCTCTTGTGCTGCCCATGTTGGGCCGCTTCTACAAAATTTTACAGGACCACTTTTAGTTCCCAATCAGCCCCTAGTATGGAGCAAAAGATGCAAGGAAGGCTGCAATTGCGTACAGTCAGGCCCTATAAGGAGAGATCCCTTCCCTCTCAACAAACCCCACCTCCTCATCAGACCGTGCCCCATTAGCGCTGCTTCCATAAATTTCCCAGGCTCGTTTTCGATCCCCATCTGGACCTGCTAACAGGGGTGAGTGAGGGGCGTTTTCCCCTCTCCCCAACCCGCTAACCCTCCCTTTTCGCAGCTGAACCCTAACCTCCCCCATTAGTGCCTAGCCCTAACCACCCGCTGGAGGTGCCTAACCCCCTTGTTCCCGCTAACTTAACCTAACCCTCCCCTGTAGCCTGACCCTAGCCCTCCCTGGTGGTGACTATCCCTAACCTACCCCCCTGCAGCCTTACCCTAACCGCCCCGCCCGGTGCCTAAACCTAACCCCCTTCCCTAAACCTAACCTTGCGGCTATACTTACGGTTGGGATGCCAGCTGTCGGGATTCTGGCCCTTTCAGAGTTCTGACATCGGGCATCTAAAAAGTGTTGGGATCCCGGCGTAGGGATGTCGATTGGCAGGATCCCGACATGCGGCATCTTGACTGCATCTCCATTGAAGTAACAGCAATAAATGGAGGTTAATTTTGCACTTTTTTCAGATACCTCCAATTTCAACATGCTTTTCATACACCACTTGCCTCCACATTTCCTGTTGTGGGGGAGATTCTATCAAGACTGTTAAGCTTTACAGGGAAAAGGAGGCTCATTTCTGTTATTTATCATTCTCTTCTATGTACTTTGCAATCCGTAGTTTGTATTTGGGGGTGATGGGATGGATATCATGGCCTGTAATAAGATGATCTTTGGAACTTGGTACTTATTAGTGATACTCATTTCACATCCTCTATTATATTCTAACCAATTCAGGTTTTCATCTTACACAGGGTCTATCTTACTTCTCATATACTGCAAAAGTTTGGTACCAGGAGTAGCAGTGATTGTCCTAAATGTGGCAGTTCACATGGCACCTTCCTGCATATCCTCTAGACATGTTCCCGTAACCAGGTCTTTTGGAAAACGGCCACTAATTACATTGCTATAATCAGGTGGTATAATTCCCCTTCTCTCTCCTGGCGCATTCATTTTTGGTAAATAGGATGACTGGCCAATACATTATAATGCTCTTACTGTAGGTAAAATCTGTATATCCAGAGCCTGCATGGCAGATAGCATTCCCCCCACTTCCATTTATATTGGGTATGAACAATTTATATATATATAGTACTAATAAGAATTGTTTACTAAAACAATTCCTATGGTATGCATCTGGTGGACGATGGGGTTGGGGGGAGCTTCAGTCCCACGGGGATGCGGAGTCCAGCGGGACAGAGTTACCACTTGACAATGTCTATAATATTTGTCCTATTAAAAACACGTTAAAGGTTAAAGAACACAGTACGCAATTGGCGTAAAAAGTACCGCAAGGGTACTCCCTTAACTATACCTTAAGGAATGTACTTATACTGTAAACCTCTGTGTAGTGGGAGAGTGTAGATGCAACACAGTATAACCTTATTACCTTTAAAGCTGTTCGAGCGTCACTGACGCTCTGAGATTACTTAATACTATAAGAAATACACAGATACCGTGCTCAGGGTCCAACGCCTAAATATATATTATGAATGATATACTTGCAAAAGAATTTAACACAATACAAGTCATACACTACAATATAACATAGACTACCTAACCAGATAACTACACGGGAAATACAATACAATACAATTACGTTTAAGGGAAAATAAGAGGGGAAGAGGAGAAGAGAGAGAGAGAAAGAAATGGCTCACAATAACAAGAAGACAAATATGATTGCAGAGAAAGCTTACACATGTGAGGAACAATCGCTGCGCAGTCAGTCAATGCTGAGAATCTTTGTTTAGAAAGTACTTGAGCTTACCCATGCTGCCTGTCCCTATATACACAACACCCAGCAACACAATTGTCCCTACAATGCCGCATGGGGCAGAAGCTAGACTCCATTTTGGGTAAACTCCACTTGATTCCAAAGACTACACCACATGGCTGAAAGGGGGAGGGGAAAATACCCGGCAGCAGCCATTTTAGATTTGCAGGTCCAAACACATGGCACTCTCTACTACACCACAATCACATAGCAGAAAACACAAGACTCCATTTTATTCCAAAATGTCCAAGCCTCAAAACAATGCATATGTTCTGATTTTACAATTCCAAACAATCTAAATCACCTTTCACAATTTCAATCCAACTTCCTAGAACCATCTTATTAAATCTCCATAGGCAAACAAATACCACAAATGCTATGCTACAGGTTGTCTAATGTTCCACTTCATCACAGACTTCACAGAGTATTCAGCACAAACAAGTTACAATCACACAGCTGCGCAAGCCTCACCATCCCCAAGCCATTTGTTTCTCCAAACCAACCACTCTATGCTTACCCATCATTCCACAACTACCCCACCACAAAACACACATTTAAAACTACTCTATGCCAACCAGCCATGAGATATTGAGATTATGGTACTTAGCCTTTGATGCCTGGCGATGATCCAGCCATGCTTCTGAGACCTCTGTTCTGAGTGCAGCCACATCACATCTGCTCTCTGAGGCAACCAACAACACTGACCCCAACCCCCCCCAGACAGGAACTATTCTCCTGTGTCTGTTCCTAGGGGAGGGGTCTCTCTCTCTCCTTTGTATATGTTAATCAGGTTCAGCCCTGAAAATCTTAGTAAAAGGTTGGCTTGATCATCCATTGTTCTCAACAAAGTGATCTCAGCTTTTATACATATAATCATATCTATCCGCTGCAATGTCCCACAACTTCACAACCAGCATCAAACTAACCCACACATCATTCTGCTTGCTTCAATACCAAACATGATGGGCGCATCTGGTTCTGTTCAGATAATACATATTCATGACATCAATTCATCAGCCAATTCTAAATCTCCATGATGTCTGGTGCTTGACATTATTATAACCATGTACTGTATGAAACAAGCGCCGAATCCATCTCCGTACCATGTCCGAGCAAATGCGTGTGTTTCCATATATTGCTGTGCTCGCTGCGCATATTTGTAAGTATAGCGACTTAAATGTGTGTGGTTTGTATGTTCTCTCTATGTAATATTTTTGACTTTGACAGTCCACCCTTTGGCAGTCACCAATAACTGCCACTTCCTAAAACATTTCAAAAAGAGAAAAATATATGTCAGGGGTTAATACATTTCCATGGTTGGGTAAGGGAGGAGAGAGGAGAAGGTGTGAAGAGGGTATGACCTAGTGAGATAGCAGAAGCATGTGTGTATGAATCCGTGTTTGGGGGGGTCATGTATCATCGTGCCGTACGTGTTTTAAATCAAGCTTCGAGGTATTGCGAAGTATACATTTGAATTCCTTCTTATCCCGTGGTACGGGTCTGTGGATGGGCTGTCAAACTCTACCGAGCTCGTTTCGGCTTTTGGTTGCAACAAAATGGGGGAGCACATTTTAGTTGATGATACATGAATGGGGGAATATGTGATTGCTGATATCTGTGCCTGTATTCCCTATCGACTATGTGTGTCACTACCTGAGGGTTGTAGAAATGAAGATAAGGAACACTTATGGTAAATGCAGTGGTATTCTATGTCAGGTTAATGTACATTTGTCGGTTGAAGTCTTGTTCGGTGTCTGTTGGTTGCAGTCTTCTTTGTGCTTTTGCCCATAAGGTGCGAGCAAAAGCTGTCAATGTCCATAGATTTACAAAAGTGTTGGGCTAGCGTAATTTTAAAATTTCTAGGGAAACTGGGGATCCATGGCATAGTTCATCAAAAATCTGTGTATAAGGTTGTCAAAACTTCTTCTTTAATCCATCTGTTGTCTGTATATCGGCTCATCAAACGCCTCGTCCAAGTGGGTCTTTTTACCTTGGAGAAAACGGAAAAACAGGTGAAAGAAACGGACCGTATAATCGCATTTTCATTACATCATTGTTTCTACCGTTGGGTCATAAATCAAGTCCATTGGGATTACAGTTTCCTCACTCCTTAGACTCATTACCTCAGGTAGTACTTTTCCAATATAACACAATCCTTCAGAGTTTGGGGCAAGCCACTTATACGCCTTCCTCCCGCATATGAAATATGCATCATCGGGGAGAACATATGGGACGGAGTAGGACATAACCATGTTACACATCTTCCATGTGAAATCTCCTAATCCTAATTCTCCCATCTGCTTAGTACACGTATCAGTTTGTACGATATGTGCACAGTATCCTAGTGATACCTCTCCAACTCTCGTAATCCTATTTCCTAAGGTATACCTATATCGGAAAGATTTTCCTCTACTGGCTATGTGGCGTATAAGCTCTGTATCTGTCGGCATTCTATCTGCTCTATATGAAAAGGTCATGGTTTGGTTACTCCATGACACTTCCCAATTTCCCGGCTTTCGGGGATTGGAGATGTTAAAACATAATAGGGACCTATCCACATGATATTGGTGGAGCTTCAAACTAGGAGGACTAGAGATATTAAACCTCCTGTCCACCGGCCTCCCACCCTTTAGCTCAAGTACCTCCCCTACCGTTAAAGGAAATGGTACTAGCCCTGATTTGCTATGACCTTGAGGTGCTTGAGAGCATACCCAACAATCTGTTTTATTTAACACATTACCCACTAAGGAGTGATAGTCACTCAATGGATGCCGGTCCGTATGGATATTAAAACTGGATTGGCATTTCTTAATGCACCCATCCTCAACTACGTTGTTACAGAGCCTACAGATACAGTTTTCTTCAGCTAATAATCCTTAAAAGAAAAATGTTTACAAATAACATGGCTGCTAGATCGTTTCCGGTACTCGCCTTTGCTTGGTGATTGGGTTGCTATTGGAAATTTACACCTCCATCTTTATCATCAGGACCTTTCTGGATCCTTTCACGACCTCACTGATACTCTCACCGAAACAGACTGCTCTGGTCAACATCATGGTCAACAGGAAAATCCATATCACAGTCTCTTGGGGCAAGTCCGTCTTACAGGAGGAGAAAAGAAGAAATTTGTAATGGGGTACAGAAAATCAGTTTGAGGGGGAGAGAAACTTGTTACGATGATTAGTTCTCTAGTCTTGTTGTTCTTCTTGTTCTGTCGTCATCTCAAAAGGTGCTGTCTCTCAGTCTTCTAAACGAACATTCCGGTGATGCAATATTCTTTCAAATCAGCGATCTCTCTGTAAGGAGCAAAAATCTTGCATTACCATTTGTCTAACTGATGTGTGACATACCATCTTTAAAACATGAAAACATGAGTGAGAAGAGAGAGAAAAAAAAAAAAAAAAAGAGAGAGAGAACACTTCATATGCATATATATATTACATAAATCTCCAATAACCAACAATACAATAGGAAAAGAGAAAAAAAAAACATTTTTCAAACAATTTTTCAAACATTTTTTTTAAAACATTGTCAGATCGTCAGGCTGTCATATCTACATGTCCAATGGTTTCTTTGCGCCGTCCCTCCCCCCAGCACCATACTCCACTTTCTGTATCTGGCCAGGATACATTGATGCGGATAGGTCATGCTGGGGTTTGGTAGACTTCTGCAAAGACCAAGCGGATATGCAATGTTTGAGTTCTTACCAATAATCGTCAGAGATGGGGAGAGAGAGAGAGAAAGAAAAAAAACATTTTCACAAATACATTTACAACGTTTCACCTGGTCATTCCTGTGTCTTCAGTGAATGACCTCCCTATTTGTTAACCGTTACCTCAGGCTTACCATCAGTTCTAATGATCACCTTTCCTGACCACATATCATGGGTGTGGCCCAAAATTCTTCCTATATGGTCCCTGTTTATAATTGTGTGTGTTTTAATTTTGCTCATTTCTGGGTCTAGGGGGTCTGACTTTATGTGGGTTATTACAGCTGCTGGCATAATGCCCTTCTCCTTTACAAAGATAACAAATCCTTGGCTTTCTCCATGTGCTAGGGGCCTGGGGTTCCGGTCGACTTGATGCCTCCTCTAGTGCTTGGATGTTCAGTGCCATTAACTGCTTTCCCTGTACCTACCTGATTCCTTGGATACCATGATTATGTCGTTGTCTAGGGGGTTCATATACCTTCTGTGAATCTTTGATCATACACTTAGATCTTTCCTAGGATCTGGGTAATCAGACATGATTGATCTCAATTCTGTCCGGGACCAGAGACAGCGCATTGCCCTGTCCTTGACGGGAATGATTCCCTGATCGTCAGTCTTCCCATTGGGGACTGTGATCACCCTGACCGGATCAAACTCAACTACATCATCTTGTTTTGGTCTTACAATATGGGGTACATTTGTTTGTGCGTGATATAAAACATTGTACGTACCTGTGGACACGACCTCACCTGACCCTCCGTTAGGGGGTTTGATTATTGCCTTTACCGATTTGGTCGTGTCCACCTGGATGTCTTGTAGGATGGCTTCTGGAAGAGGTGCCGACATTGTTCTGGGCTCACTTTCTTGTTTGTATTCCTGAGGGAAGTTTGACATGGGGTGCAACTTGCATAGGTTAATAGTTGTACATTTAACAGTATTACAATTATCATTGTTACATTTATTACACTTATTCTTATCATCTATACTACAGTTGCTAAGAGCGTTTTTTTTTTATTCACCCCTGTGCTTTTCTCCGCAACCATAATCCTCTCCATTGCCATGTCTCTCCTCTCAAGATAAGAGTCAGATAAGTCAATTAAATCTCTTTGCAATTCACCTTCCTGTTGCCATAACTGCAAATGATCATAATGCTTGATTCGTCTCTTTGCTTAAATTCGTTAACACTTCTAGGCTGAAGCTACCTACTCTTGGGAATTTCTCCCCGTCATGTCTAGTCATTCTCTCCCATTCATCACATAAACTTTCTGTGTGACTTCCGTATTTCTCACACATTACATACCTTGCCGACCCAATTGGTCGGTTCACTGAATCAACCCGAACCGAGGTTGATCGCCCCCTACCTGAACAAGTGGCCCCCATAGTTCGAAAGTGTTGCTTTATCCAGCCAAACCCTTACGCAAACCAAATGTCCAAAATAGGCTGACGGTGGCGGTTTACCGAGTACCCCACTCACTCGCCCACGCCGACCAATACGACCTGATCACACCGATATGGTGCTGGCGTACTCGACCTAGGGCCCCTGCGACCTGAACCTCTATTTACTGGAACCTGTGAGGGTGCTCCGAAGAACACTTACTCTTTCCAGTAACTATTGGTTGCTGGATAGTTCCTGAGTGAGCAGCGAACTTCCCTTAAAAATAAAAAAAATTACACAAATCACGTTAGAATGTACAAATAGCGTTTATGACCTTCGTACACAAATAGTACCGGTCAGGTTTACTAATGTACACAATTACGTGCGGTACAGTCGTTCAGCACATAAGCAACTAATCTTATGTACGGGGCGACCAGTGGAATCGAAAATTGCGGCTGCGAATTCCTTCAGCAAGAGCTTGTATGGCCTATATGGGTGTTGCACCAACCCTTTCTTGGTGTTGTGCCTGTGGACTGTATAGCGGACTTCCTTGTCTGCTGTACCTGAACCTGCTGGTCTGCTATGACCTCCTGGTCTGTTACAGTATGACCTCCTGGTCTGCTACACTCTAATGCTCAAATTGTATGTTTTAACCAGGGATGCCTCCCTAGCCACCATGTACGTCACTTACACGCATGTACCTCACGAGAACTCGACTTTTCTTGTGGTTCAACCTGTAAAATTGTATACAACACACTCACTCACCACATGTACACTTTTGTTTCTATTTCTATTTCTGCGCAGAAATTTCTCTTTAGACCAGATGTGTTACAAATTAGGAGAAGGATCTATTAATTTAAATTTCGAATTTTAAAAATAGATTTGCGCGATTTATCGCCTGGCGTTATTTATCGCGTGGCGCTACTTATCGCGTTGAGAGGAGAGGAGAAAAACTTGTGTTTTGAGTTACGTGGGCGTACCCGGACGCTCCGTTGCGTAATTTACGCTGCGTGCGTCGGCCTTTGGTTTGCGTGCACAAATCTCAATCCTTGTTAGAGACACGTGTACGCAAAATAAAGATCCACCGTAACACAATTTATATGTTTATCAATGTAGATGATCCTTGATCATCTACCGCACACCACACTGACTTCGCCTTATCTCCCAGGCAAAAACTGTGTGTTTGTCTATACTTTAACTATGTTACCTTTACTCTTAAACTATAAAATAGCGGCAAATCTCTTTTAGCACGTTTATCAATGCAAATGGCAAACAGGAAGGTGAGATATGTGAAAGTACACAGATGAAAATGCAATTCTAAATTTAATCTAATAACATACATTGATGTAAGCACAGACATATAGACATTTAGACCTTATTCAGTGCTTCTAATTTGCATATGAATTGCTTTTTAACTACAGTAACTCTGTAAAAGGCGATTTATTTCAACACTGCTAGGGAACCTAACCAGTCACACAGGTTCATCTGCATTTCAATGGCCATCCTGCACCAAGCAGAGTAGGGTGGTAAGGAAACCAAAAGAAAAAAAAAAAAAAAACAACAACTTTGTTTTATCTGTGTATCGTTCTTAAATCAAATATTTAATTTATTATTAACTGTTATTAAACTGTATCTGAACTACTTATGATTGACTATGATATGGACTAAACAAATGCATTGAAAAAAACTCATTAAATGATGATTTCTTTTTGACAGTGGATGGCTGATTATTTCTTGAAAATCAGCCATTTTAGGGGGAAAATTATTTTTTTTTGACCTTCCCAAAATGGCCGCTGCTCCTCCCCCTTCCACCTCCATGAGGGTCACACAAAATGGTGGACAGACCATGCGGCCTCTCCTGCCATAAAGAAAATCACCATGCTAGCTCCCAAAGTAACTTTTAAATGTACTTTTAAACCTACTTAAACAGATAAACCATCCAATCTGCGTGTGTTGTTCTTACCTCCGGTTCCCGGATTCCTTCAGCACCCTTTACTAAGCGAAGCAGACGCTTAACTGGTCAGCACTGCAGTATCCCCGACCTCCAAACGGTTTAACGAGGGATGCTACTTTCTACCTTCTCCGCCCTTTGCTGACCTGATAATGTCTGCTGAAGTTACCTAGTGCAGATATGTGAATCCCGGAGGACGAGTCCCCCAATTGACAATGTCTATAATATTTGTCCTATTAAAAACACGTTAAAGGTTAAAGAACACAGTACGCAATTGGCGTAAAAAGTACCGCAAAGGTACTCCCTTAACTATACCTTAAGGAATGTACTTATACTGTAAACCTCTGTGTAGTGGGAGAGTGTAGATGCAACACAGTATAACCTTATTACCTTTAAAGCTGTTCGAGCGTCACTGACGCTCTGAGATTACTTAATACTATAAGAAATACACAGATACCGTGCTCAGGGTCCAACGCCTAAATATATATTATGAATGATATACTTGCAAAAGAATTTAACACAATACAAGTCATACACTACAATATAACATAGACTACCTAACCAGATAACTACACGGGAAATACAATACAATACAATTACGTTTAAGGGAAAATAAGAGGGGAAGAGAGAGAGAGAAAGAAATGGCTCACAATAACAAGAAGACAAATATGATTGCAGAGAAAGCTTACACATGTGAGGAACAATCGCTGCGCAGTCAGTCAATGCTGAGAATCTTTGTTTAGAAAGTACTTGAGCTTACCCATGCTGCCTGTCCCTATATACACAACACCCAGCAACACAATTGTCCCTACAATGCCGCATGGGGCAGAAGCTAGACTCCATTTTGGGAAAACTCCACTTGATTCCAAAGACTACACCACATGGCTGAAAGGGGGAGGGGAAAATACCCGGCAGCAGCCATTTTAGATTTGCAGGTCCAAACACATGGCACTCTCTACTACACCACAATCACATAGCAGAAAACACAAGACTCCATTTTATTCCAAAATGTCCAAGCCTCAAAACAATGCATATGTTCTGATTTTACAATTCCAAACAATCTAAATCACCTTTCACAATTTCAATCCAACTTCCTAGAACCATCTTATTAAATCTCCATAGGCAAACAAATACCACAAATGCTATGCTACAGGTTGTCTAATGTTCCACTTCATCACAGACTTCACAGAGTATTCAGCACAAACAAGTTACAATCACACAGCTGCGCAAGCCTCACCATCCCCAAGCCATTTGTTTCTCCAAACCAACCACTCTATGCTTACCCATCATTCCACAACTACCCCACCACAAAACACACATTTAAAACTACTCTATGCCAACCAGCCATGAGATATTGAGATTATGGTACTTAGCCTTTGATGCCTGGCGATGATCCAGCCATGCTTCTGAGACCTCTGTTCTGAGTGCAGCCACATCACATCTGCTCTCTGAGGCAACCAACAACACTGACCCCAACCCCCCCCAGACAGGAACTATTCTCCTGTGTCTGTTCCTAGGGGAGGGGTCTCTCTCTCTCCTTTGTATATGTTAATCAGGTTCAGCCCTGAAAATCTTAGTAAAAGGTTGGCTTGATCATCCATTGTTCTCAACAAAGTGATCTCAGCTTTTATACATATAATCATATCTATCCGCTGCAATGTCCCACAACTTCACAACCAGCATCAAACTAACCCACACATCATTCTGCTTGCTTCAATACCAAACATGATGGGCGCATCTGGTTCTGTTCAGATAATACATATTCATGACATCAATTCATCAGCCAATTCTAAATCTCCATGATGTCTGGTGCTTGACATTATTATAACCATGTACTGTATGAAACAAGCGCCGAATCCATCTCCGTACCATGTCCGAGCAAATGCGTGTGTTTCCATATATTGCTGTGCTCGCTGCGCATATTTGTAAGTATAGCGACTTAAATGTGTGTGGTTTGTATGTTCTCTCTATGTAATATTTTTGACTTTGACACACTATTTGCCTGTAACCCTTGTTTTATCTTTGCTATTGCTGAACTCTTCAGAAATAAAGCTTCCTTAGGAATTAGGCAAGCAATACAGATAACCATGAAGGATGGGGTAAGGTTTTATTTTCTTTTAATTAAAAAGCTTTTTAATAGGGTGTGTTTCTGTTTAATTCTCTTATAGCACTACAGGTTCCAGCAGGCTCTGGAAGCCAGGGCATGCAGGTATGCCTAGTTCTACAAATGTATAATGCTACAGGTATGCTGGCACTTTGTACTTATAGAAGTGTCAGCATACCCAGCCAGAATATGAATGCTAGGGTGTGCTAAGACATGTTTTTCCCAGAGGCGTAACTACAAGGGCTAGACTGGCATATATCCAGGGGCCAACAAGGTCACAGGGGCCCATCCTGAGATTAGTCACTAAATACTATAGACTAAATTTGTGATTTGGCAATTCCGTTCTGTGTACATGGTACTAACAAGTTACTATTCAGTTAAATTAGAGTTGTGGCATTTAATAAAATGATACAATGGCCCCAGGGATTGGCAGCGATGTGTGTATCACAGCCGCTGCTGCACTCATGACACAGCCGCACTCTGCTTTTCCTTCCAGAATAAGCCTGCCCCCTGACTCCTGTGTAACTAGCCAATGGGATTCTTGGGGGAACAGGGGAGCCCTACACTGTAGGTGCCCCTGCTATGGGAATACTAGCCCAAATTGTCATAGCTATGCTGTTCATCCCCGCTGATTTACTTGTAACCAGCCAGGCTATGCTTTTGCTCGTTTCACTTTGTTGGTGGTAGGACTACACTGGGCTGCTTATTTAGTAGAACATTTTATATACACATGTAAAACACCAGGTCAAGAAGCTGTGGGCGCATAAAGATATGCTGTAAGCACTACCTGAAAAACAAAGCTACATTCTCACCTTATGTGTTATTTAGTAAATGCAGCTCAATTTATATTCATATATTGGAATCTTGGGAATACATGTTTAGAGCAGTTTTTGAAAAAGAAAGCTATTATTTGTTGCAATGTTAAAATGTATATCAACATTCCATGAGAATGTATTTTTAATGACCAAATAACATTTGTGTATTTACTTTGCCTTAATAAATGTTATTCCTGCATTAATTTCTGTCCCTGCAGAAGAATAACTTGGCAGATCAGAAGCAATCAAACCTCTTTATGTCAGAATGGAAACACCTACCCAGGTAAGTACTTTATTCTAACAATTCTACCCCACTCCACTTGGGGGGTAATTCCAAGTTGATCGCAGCAGGATATTTTTTAGCAATTGGGCAAAACCATGTGCACTGCAGGGGAGGCAGATATAACATGTGCAGAGAGAGTTAGATTTTGGTGGGTTATTTTGTTTCTGTGCAGGGTAAATACTGGCTGCTTTATTTTTACACTGCAATTTAGATTGCAGATTGAACACACCCCACCCAAATCTAACTCTCTCTGCACATGTTATATCTGCCTCCCCTGCAGTGCACATGGTTTTGCCCAATTGCTAAAAAAAAATCCTGCTGCGACCAACTTGGAATTACCCCCTGGATCTGTACCTAACAAAAACATCTTTTATCAGGTCTATATTATCTAAGTTGGCAACACACCTGCACACCCATGTGATCATACCAGTAATTACCAAATCAGACAAGGACACCTCCATTATAATTATTGCTGGTTGGAAACAAAACATTTACTCACATGCCCGATAATGTTCCAGTTGGCCTTTTTGGGCCATACACACTGCTATTTAACTGATGTTGACTATGGGACTAATTCAGACCTGATCGCTGCTGTGCGTTTTCGGGTCTGAACGGATCAGGTCTGAACTGCGCATGCTCCGGCGCTGCAGTGCGTAGGCGCATGCCAGAGATGCTATGAGCATCTCAGCCCAACAATCGTCTCTGCCTGATTGACAGGCAGAGGTGTTCGCTGGGCGGGCCAGCGGCGTTGGCCCGCCATTTTGGGGGCGCGGTCCGGGCAACACAGGCATGCCCAGACCGTGCGGGCTGTGGTAGCTGCGTGACATCACATGCAGCCGCTTCTGACCAGAGAGCGACGGGTAGCTCCCTGCCAGTGCGCAGGAGCTGCGCTGGTAGGGAGCTACTCTTCAGGTACAAAAGCATCGCCGTCGTGCAATGCTTTTGTACTGTACCTGTGGGGCCGGGGGGAGAGCCAGACATGTGGGGCGGACTAGCCCTGTGCTGGGCGTCCCCCTGCATGTCAGGGTAGCTGATCGTAGCCGTGCGGCTACGATCAGGTCTGAATTAGGCCCTATGTCACAGAATGTGTGGTCAACCTTACTTCAATTACAGATTTTCAGTATATGTGTTCATGTATGTTATTGATTATTGTAGTGATATTTTTGCTAGTTAGTAAAGAAATTGTAACCACTTTCACAAGTAGAACTGTACTGCCCATTTCCATCTTTTTTTCATATCTATGTTTATATTGTCTACTTTGTATGTTTATATACTATGTATAATCTTTTTTCCCCATTGTCTGGAACTGCAGAGCACTGTGACACCTTACATATGAAAATAATAATAATAAGTAACTCAACCCTTTGTATATTATGACTAATTGAATGTATTTTTTTTTCAATGTATTGTGTGTGTTTCAGTGTATTATAGGTTCCTCTGGTTTTTATTTCTGTAGCATACTGTATGTACATATGTATATATTAATCTTAGTAGTAGTATTAGCATTTGTTTTGTAACTTCATTGTTTACAGTATGTACTGTATATATTGTTTATTTGTTACACAAAACTTGTACCTGCAATCTCTATATATGAATACACTCAGTGGCGTAACTACCATAGGTGCAGGATATGCGGCCCACCGCTCCCCTGCACCCAATCACGCTGCAATACAGTGCAGGTCACAGGCAGCTGCGAGTGTGCATTTGGCTACTGCCTGCGTGTGCTGCCTGGTGCGTGGCATGAGGGGGTGCCGTCTGCGGCTGCAGGGAACTGCATTGCCAATGGCTGCTGTGTGCGAGTGCAGCCAGGTGCGAGGGCGGGGGTGCCGGCCGCGGCTGTCTATGCTCTGTGGACAGCAAGTTTGTGCAATGCGATACGGGTTGGGGGGCGTTAGAGAAGGGATGCTGGAACCCACTACAGTATGCTAGAGGGCAGGGGGGATTGACGTACTGTGTAATGAAGGGGATGGGGGAAGGGAGGATGGGGGGGGGGCTGTTGTATGCCTTCTAGAGATCAGGTTCCAGACTGTGCACTTGAATTATACTATATATATTACTTTATACTGCACAGGACAGGACTATGATGTATTCTCTACAGTGCATTGTTGATGTTAATCTGGCACATTGTCATGCCTCGACTAGCAGTATTTACTTTATATAGATATATATATTTAACAAGGGGCCTATGCACTCTCTAATGGTTAGCAAAACCTCTGTGGTGGTTGGCCACACACCCCTGGAGACTGGCCACACCCCTAAATATGGGCTCCTACCACTGCATTCCCCTGGTGGGTCCTTCATGCCCCAGTCTGACACTATATGTTGGTAATAGTGTTTGCTACTCTTTTGTGATTATTTATCTGGAGCTACAAAGTTTAATGATTATATCTATCTGCTAATATTCTTCACCATACAGTATGTTGCCCAGACAGAGTAACCCTTAACTGAAGCACAATGTTACCATAAATGGCAACCTTCATCTAATCACAGAATTATTTGTATGTCCAGCAGGGGTTAAAGTGAGCCGGAACGGGGCGGAACTGCGTTCCGTCAGTTCCACTTGGAGACGGAACGCAGTTCCGCCTCCTCCGGCTCACCTAACCCGGCGATGTGTCCCCGTCGCTGCAGGGAGATGATGGGCGCCCGCTGAGAGTGTGTTACCAACGGGCGCCCGTGTCCCCGCACAGCGGCAGCCGGAGGCAGGAGCTCAGTACTGAGCTCCGGCTTCCGGCTCAGTCAGTGCGCGCTATGGGAGAGACGTCATGACGTCTCTCTCATAGTGCAGAGGAGCGGGCGGCGAGAGGACTGCAGCGGCCGGACACGGAGCGGGGCTTGGTAAGTATTGTGTGTGCTGTGTTTTTTTATTTTTTTTATTTGTGTAGCAGCTGGGAGGCAAACTACTGAGGGGGCATTACTACGGGGGCATTACTACTGGGGAGCAAACTACTGAGGGGCAAACTACTGGGGGCATTACTACTGGGGGGCATTTACTGGGGGGCATTACTACTGGGGGCAAACTACAAGGGGGCAAACTACAGGAGGGCATTACTACTGGGGGGCAAACTACTGAGGGGCAGTACTACTGGGGGACATTACTACAAGGGGCAAACTACAGGAGGGCATTACTACTGGGGGGGAAAGCTACTGAGGGGCATCTACTGGGGGCAAACTACTCGGGGGCATTTACTGGGGGCCATTACTACTGGGGGGCAAACTACTGAGGGGCATTACTACGGGGGGACATTACTACTGGGGGCAAACTACAGGAAGGCATTACTACTGGGGGGGCATTACTACTGGGGGGCAAACTACAGAGGGGCATCTACTGGGGGCATTACTACTGGGGCAAACTACTGGGAGACATTACTACTGGGTGCAAACTACTGGGAGGCAAACTACAGGGGGCAAACTACAGGAGGGCATTACTACTGGGGGCATAACTACAGTGGCATTACTACTGGGGGCGTAACTACAGGGGCTAAACTACTGGGGGCATTACTACTTGGAGGCATTACTACTGGGGGCTAAACTACAGGGGCTAAACAACTGGGGGCATTACTACAGGCAACATTACTACTGGGGGCATTACCATTAAGGGCATTACTACTGGGGGCACTACTAATGAGGGCATTGTAAAGGGGGCACTTCATAAGGGGCATCACTCCTGGGGTCATAAGGGGCACTGCTATTGCGAGCATTGCATAAGGGGCACCACTACTATGGGCTCTATATAAGGGGCACTACCACTGTGGGCATTATGTGTATTATGGGGTGCTACTGCTGTGGGCATTATGTGTATTATGGGGTGCTACTGCTGTGGGCATTATGTGTATTATGGGGTGCTACTACTGTGGGCATTATTACTATTGTGTAACACGCCCCTTTTTAGACCACGCCCTTTTTTGCGGCGCGCGCAATACCTTTGTTGGATGGGCACCGCGGGGACGGGAGTGAGTTCCACCACCTCTCTAGGACCACTTTAAGCACTGATGTCCAGACTTCAACATTCAAACATTCTAGAAATACTTGGATTTATCACAATGGAAGGAAGAACATGTTTGGTATACCCATATATGAGTAATGGCTCTCTCTTTCACAGACTGCTTTGTACTGTAAGTAATTGTTCATTTATAGAATAATTATATAATGAATTATTTTTTTCTATAACATTTATTTAGTTATTGATTTTCAATAATAATTATAACAATGATCATTTATTTCTAAGAACGTGTAAACATGTCTAGGAGGAGCTGTTCCACGCAGTGGACATTTTGTATGTGCATATTTCCACACTTTTCTTTTGTAGGGTAACACTCCTCCACTATCTTGGCAAATACGTTACAACATTCTGCTTGGTGTAGCAAAGGCCATACAGTATCTTCATTCAGTGGACTCATATCCAATTGATTGCGGGAATATAAACAGGTAAAAGGAAATACAATACACTACCACTATTAGCGGTCTATTTACTAAGCTTTGGCTGGAGATAAAGTACCAACCAATCGGCTCCTAACTACCATGTCACAGGCTGTGTTTGAAAAATGACAGTTAGGAGCGGATTGGCTGGTACTTTATCTCCATCCAAGGGTTAGTAAATAGACCCCTAAATGTTGTAATTTTTGATGTGTGTCTATAAGCAACTGCCGTTACTTTTATAAACTTTTAAACATGTACAAAAATGCAATAAACTAGTACCCCTGTATACACCTTTATATGTACTGCTGTAATAATTAAATAGTGCAATTTGGGGATTTAGTTGAGCTAATACAATGAATATAGAAATGTGGCTTTATTGTGCAACAGTTACTGATACAATCCAAGAAAACTTTATTTTTAAACTTTAAACAAGGTGCAGAAAGCAACACGACAAAGGTAGACAGATGGTTAGTTGCGGGACTTGAACACACGTAGAGACCCTGGTTCATCTTATAGGACACACATGTTAGGTAAAAATGCCTTTTAATCGCCAACAGAAGCTGGGGTAGACATTTCTGATTACTGGAATAACTTGTGTATGTAAGGTTGGTTGAGTGTTATAAACAGTGATCATCACCCACGGTCTCCACCATGGTGTACAATAGAAACAGTTCCCTGAGAAACCAGCACTGTTGTCTGTCACCTGTGCTCCAATCTTAGGAAGGGGGGCGGGGGGATTCAGAGGTGGATGTAAGTAAAACACTGTGTGCAAGTGTTCCATATTTTACTTCTGTACATGCATCTGAGATGTACTGTACTGCACATGTGTCCCAATGGTTACATATATGGAGATCCATGCAATTTGAAAAGGTTGCTCCTGGGGGTGACTGCAGGGGTGGCTCCATAGGTACCAGTGACCATCTTCTGTCTGACATTCTGAGCAAACATAGTTGTCTGAAGGTGCAGTTGATGTCCGATTTGTAGTGCGTCATTGTGTACACTTTGGCGGATTTATGCCATTGCCAGTGGGCATCTCAATTGGATGCCCATAAACCATGACAGTACGGGTGGTGTAATGGTTAGCATTACTGCCTCACAGCACTGAGGTCATGGGTTCAATTCCCACCATGGCTCTAAATGTGTGGAGTTTGTAAATTCTCCTCGTACTTGTGTGGGTTTACTCTGGGTTCTCCGGTTTACTCCCACACGCCAAAAATATACTGGTACGTTAATTGGCTCCCACCAAAAAAATAAAAAATACTAGTGTGTATGTGTGTGCGTGTACATATGGTAGGGAATATAGACTGTAAGCTCCACTGGCACTAGCTCTTGGGTCCCCACAACTCATTGGCCCACAGTTTGGACCCATATGGGGGCATGTAGTTGTATGAGCAATAGAAGCTTCAGGCTTCTAAGAATCTTTTTTCAAGGATTTTTGTAGTCACAATTTGCTGTAGAAACACTACTGGTCACGGCTTTCCAGATGAGTTCCAAAGGATCAAGGCCAACAGAGGGTGGCCAAATCTGAGAGGTGTAGCCACGCCACCTCTTGAAAAAAGACAAATACTATGTGCAGTGCTGCTCGCGCTGCAAAGGGTGACATTTGCCCATCATCAATGCTGTAAAGGGATCCATTTGTCCCCTCGCAGCAGCTGACCTGGGCCCCATAATCAAGCCTGGACCTGAGCAATTAGTACCCACCCCCACCTCTCAGCACCGCTGTGAAGGACTAGATTTTAGGTAGTTGTGAAGTAGAGAACGCAGTACCAAAGCAGAATCCAAAGACCAATTAAATGAGCCAGAATGTCAGGATCATTGGCAGAGTTGCAAACCAAGAAGACAAGCCAAGAGGTTGGGGTCACAGCCAGAGGAGCAAGGTTGAGATAGAGCCGCACAGGCACACACAGGACTAAACTAGGTGTGTGCGGAGGGGGCACTGCACAAAGCGCTGCTGGGTAGGGGCGCTGTTGGCAGCATTTGTCAATTACCTGTTTTAATTACTTTCACTTGCAGCTTTTTGAAACCCTTTTTGAAACCCAGCATCTCCTGACCGTCCCTGTCTCCTACCCCCACCCCTTCTGTCGCTAATACTTATACAGCAAGGGTATTAAACTCGCGGCCCCTACCGCATCCTTTTGCGCCCCCTAGCCAGGGGTCTTCATGTGGTCCGCTGGCAGGGAATAGAGCCAAAACGCTGACCAGGTCTGGAGACCTGAGTTGGGGGGGCCCCTTAAAAATGTTGCTATGGGGACCACAAAGTTTTAGTTATGCCCCTGTCTCTATATAATTATGGGGCTGATTCAGAGGTGGATGCTAATGGTACCTCTGCAGTTGTGCAGAATTAAAAGCTACATGAGTTGTATTAAGTAAAAAAAAGTAGCCCAGGATTCTGTAATGTGCTGCTGCATCTGTAGGGGCAGCACAGGATCATCTGCATGCACATAGGACATCTAGTAACCCTGAGGTTAATCTCAGAATCAGGCCCTATATGTGTAACCAACATGGAAGGGTGAGAGAAAACCTGAGATTTGGGCACTATAAGTGTGCTCAGCTGGGCAAGGGAGAGATGTAGCAAACCTTCTAAAGCATTTGTTGCCCCTAACAACCAATGAGCTTCTAGCTATCATTTATCAAATATATTCTGTAAAATGATGGCTAGAACCTGTTTGGTTGCTATAGGCATTGTATGGTGGTCACTGGGAAGCTCCTTGTATTGAATATCACTAGAATGGTAGACAGAGGCATTGTGATTTATATTTTCATTTACACCGCAAAGAAAAATGTGAGAGCAGTGGGTGTTTAGCAATGGATGAGACCCCAGTAAGAATGATCTATTTTATAATGACCTTTTACCAAATCATTGCTGATCTTTGGAATTCCCTGCTGTTGGATTAAGTAGTAGTAATCATTTAATGTGTGTACTTGTCACCCTGGTGTGCTGCCTACCAGTGCAATACCTCAGCCACTGGTGTGATCTCCACCTACTGTGACAGGATCCTTCTGCGGGTGCTGTGACTGCCTACCATGATGCATTGGCCTTGCTTACTACCATTGTGGCTAATGCTAACAAATTGCTTACCCCAAATTTGTGTTTTGCCCCGCTTATAGCGGAGTTACTCCAACCGACATGAGGCCACTTTTCATATTTTTCCAGGGCCACGTTACGTTCCCAATCCGCCCCTGTCTGGCATGGAAGAAATGTGAATGATAAATCAAAGTAAATGTACCAGGAGGGTATTGATAAGCCATTAGAAAGTTATCGGAAGATAGAAACCCTTCTTAACATGGGGCCTAATTCAGACCTGATTGGCGCTGATCAGGTCTGAACTGCACTTGCGCGCCGGCGCATGTCAGACAGCCGACGGCCGTCTCAGCCCTGCGATCGCCTCTGCCTGATTGACAGGCAGAGGCGTTCGCTGCACGGGAGGAGGCGGTCCGGCAGCATTTGGCAGCTGTGTTAGCGGCGTGGTCCGGGCAATGCATGCATGCCGGACCTTGCGGGGGACGGGCCACGGCGGCTGCACGTGACCCTCACAGCGACGAGTAGCTCCCTGCCAGCGCGCAGGAGCTGCGCAGGTAGGGACCTACTCTTCAAGTACAAAAGCATCGCCACTGTGTGATGCTTTTGTACTTGTGCTGGGGGTCGGGCCTGACATGCGGGGCGGACTAGCCCTGTGCTGGGCGTCACCCCGCCTGTCTGTGTGACTGATCGTAGATGTGCTAAATTTAGCACATCTACGATCAGGTCTGAATTAGGCCCATTATCTTATACTATGAATTTCTTACCCTGTTTCCAAGACAAAGACATTGGGGGTCATTCCGAGTTGATCATAGCTGTGCTAAATTTAGCACAGCTACGATCGTAAACTCAGACATGCGGGGGGACGCCCAGCACAGGGCTAGTCCGCCCCTCATATCAGTGCCGCCCCCCCCCCCCCCACGCACAAATACAAAAGCATCACACAGAGGCCTTTATATCTGTGGAGTAACTCCCGGCCAGCGCAGCTCCTGCAGCTGGCTCGGAGTTGGTTGTCGCACCCGCTGGCCGCAGCGGCTGCATGAGACGTCACGCAGCCGCCGCGGCCCACTCCCCCAATGGTTCGGCCACGCCTGCATTGTCCGAAACGCTCCCCCCTAAATGGCGGCTTAATGCCGCCGTTCAGCCCCCTCCCGCCCAGCGACCGCCTCTGTCTCAGAGGCGATTTCTAGGTAACGAAAGCTACCATGCGCTGGCACACTGTGGCGCCGGCGCATGCGCAGTTCCGACCCGATCGCTGCGCTGCAACAAACTGCAGCGAGCGATCGGGTTGGAATGACCCCCATTGTCACTATTAATTTAACCTGTTAATTAAGTGAAAGGGAGACATGATATTTTCCTGGAGATGTATCACCCGTGGAGAGAGGTAAAGTTAAGTATTTACCCAAAGCAAATGATGCTTCTAACTAGGTATCATTTCATGTACTGTGCTAGATAAGTGACAGAAGATGATTGGTTGATTTGGACATCTCTACTTTATCTCTCTCCAGGCTTGATACATATCCCCAAGAGTGCTGTATATAAAATATATGTCTGGCTGCTATACAGCAGGTTAGAAGCACCAGCAGGACAGAAGAGTAACAGTGATATCAGTAATAATTTGCGGACCCTGTGAAATTAGCATGCAATAAAGAATGGAGACTCAAATGAATACATTAAACAATTTTTAGTTTATGTTACAATATATATACATTTTATTATGTGGAATATTTAACAAATAATATTTGTGAGACATCTCCAAAAACAGTCAGTTTTGGGGGCTGCCCACAAATATTAAACAGCCCCTGAATGTATGTATTGGGGACTGCAATGGATATTGGAGATATCTTTTGCTTTCCTCCTATTTTGATCACAAAAGGAGCCACCAAAAGTTTCTACGGTAGTTAGTGAACTGCGAAACTCGCCAAGCTCCAGAAGGCAAAGCATTTCTGAGCTTGGCCCGGCAGCTAAGGCCATTTCTAAATGGCGTTTGTAGCCTGTGGGCTACATTATGCAATTCTTCCCAGGAGAAGGATCCTTGGGATCCCACTGCATTATGGTCTGCTCTCGCATACGCAGTCTGACGAATGCACATATGAAGTAGCGCAGCCGGGGTCTAAACCCAAAAGTTAAGTGACCTCATTAGCGATTATTTTACTTATTATACATTGCAGGAACGGGCATGAGATTGATAATGGCATAAAAGCTACACCTCTGGACTCATGAAGAGTCATCCTTCAGCACTCAGGAGAGGAAAAACCCCCTTGGGGGGGAACCCTCTGGGGAACCATGGCCTCAGGATCGCCCTTCCCTCTGGGCATTAATAGGTGTACTAATAGGGGGATCAGTATAATATCCCGGTGCATGGGATCCCGGTAATCATAATACTAGCGCCAGGATCCAGGTGCAGAAAAGACTGACAGGGGTGAGTAAGGGGTGTTTTACCCTCTCCCCACCCCCTTAACCCTCCCTGTCTGCAGCCTAACACTAACCTCCCCCCTTTGTGCCTAACTGTAACCCTCCTGCACAGGTGCCTAATCCTAACATCCGTCCCCGCTGCCTAAACCTAACCCTCTATCCCCTGCAGCCTAACCACCCCTGGGGTGCCTTTCACTAACCTACCCTACCTGCAGCCTAGCCCTAACCCGTACCCACCCTCAATCTAAGTCTAACAACCCCCCATCCCCGGGAGCTATAGGTAATGGGAGGGGTACAATACTTACCTATACTTGCACATACTTGCCAAAGGTCAACTGCTGTGTAGACTAAGAGGAAAAGATGAAAAAACATTGTTAGTGGATGAAGTAGCAGAGACAAACTGCAAACAGTGGGGTGGTTGTGTAGAGAGAAAAATATCTCTATGTAAATATATTACTCTAACTATTAAGGACTTATTTCTTATAGTAATAAGTGGGTACCTTCAGAAAATAAATTTGTCCAGTAAATAATAAAAGCTATAAATTGCTAACATTTAGGGGTCAATCCAATTACATACGAGTTGCCATTGCTGCAACGTTTCAACACTGGCAACGACATCCAAATTCGCACCCTTTGTGGCCAGATAGGGCGGTGGGTACTTTTGAGTGAGTTTGGGCTGCCGGAAAGTCCGGCTGCTGTAAGACAAACTCGCACCCTTTGTGGCCAGAGAGGGCTGCGGGCACTTTTGAGTGCGTTTGTGCTGCCGGAAACTGCGGCTGTTGTAAGACAAACTCGCACCTAATTAAATTGACCCCTTAGTTGTTAAATGCGATAAAATAGTAAAATATAATGGTGTAATTGTGGGCCTGATTCAGTTGTGGTTGTTAAAGCGATCGTTGCTGCAATCTTTTACCGTTCGCAATTGCATCGCATTCCACCCTGAGTGAGTCTGAGCAGTCGTAGGCTGAGCAAGTCTCCTAGACACAGAGGGCTCTCCAGCAGAAACACAGGTCGCGATGGGTAATTTATGCACGCGCACGGAAAGGTGTTTGAACAGAACCGACACACCTTTGTACAGTTAGCCACCCCCGTTACCACCCCAAATGCCGACTTCCTGTCAATCACTTTGTGATAGGATCCTCTATGTGAGCTTGATCGCATCTTTTGCGCAGTGCAGCTTATACGCATGCGCGGTGAAAAAGCATTGAGCCACTTGCGTGCAACAGAAACTTTGAATCTGCATCTGAATCAGGTCCCCTGTGTGGTAAGGAAAAGGACTGTAGGAAAAAGGGCTATGTCACCTTTATTATATGCAAAAATAGGGAAACTTGTTACAGCTCTATTTTACATAAATTCTACCATATTGTTCCATTTCATCGTTTGGTTACTCTATGGGGGAGATGTATTCAGCCCTGCAGAGTGATAAAGTGCCAGCCAATCAGCTCCTAACTGCCATGTTGCAGGCTTTGTTTTAAAAATGACAGATAGTAACTGATTGGTTGTTAGTTATTCTTTCTCCACTTTACCACTCTTCCAGGCTTAGTATATCTGACCCCAGTTCTTTGATAAAAGGTCAGCCATTTCACTATCTCCAGAGGAGCGGCTTATCCAGTTTTGACATTAGTGGAACAGAACAGGGAAAAATAGTCTCCCCACTACTACTGTGCGCATCATGTGTATAATGTGCATTACTACTGTTGACATTATGCATATAAGGGGCACTACTGTGGACATAACGTGCATAAGCAGCACTACTACTGGGGGCATTATTTGTAAGGGGCATTGCTACCGTGGGCATTATGTGGGCACTACTGTATAGCGTAACATGACTAGGGGGCCCTACTGTGTGACGTAATGTGAAAAAGGGGCACTACGTGTGGCGTACTATAAATCAGGGGCATTACGTGTGGTGTAATGTGAATAAGATTGTGCTATTGTGCTGCATATTTTTAATTGGGAGTACCATTGTGTGGCCTTGCACCTTCTTTGTGAGACCACACCCCTTTTTTCAGACGGCTCGCTGTCAATTTACAAAGTATGGGAGGGCTCAAATTTATAGTTTGCAGGGGGGCGCCGAATACCCTAGCACCGCCTCCACACCATCTGTATGTCCTATACTGAGCTGCCCCCTTCTGCATGTTTTGTATTGTTCAGTCTTCCCCACCATAGTCTGTTTTGAACTATGCTCTCAATACTCCCCACCACAAACACAATTAGTATCTTAACTTACTTCCTGCATGTTATCCTCCAGTCTTTGCAGCCTCTGCGACCCCTCCCGTCGTCTTCAACTGACACTTTGCAGATCTCTTTGCCGGTCACCCGACACTCTGCAAATCTGTTTGCCAGAACTTTGCCAGATGATGATCTAAACAACCATAATTACTTGGTCAGACATACTGGGGGAGATTCAAATATTTGAAAAGTCGGTTGGGTGTCTGTTTTTTCCTGTCTATTAGATAGGAAAAAACAGGCTCCCAACTGACTTTCTCATACGTCCTAGAGGATGCTGGGGTCACATCAAGAACCATGGGGTATAGACGGGATCCGCAGGAGACATGGGCACTTTAAGACTTTCAAAGGGGGTGTGAACTGGCTCCTCCCTTTATGCCCCTCCTCCAGACTCCAGTTTAGAATCTGTGCCCAGGCAGACTGGATGCACTCTGAGGAGCTCTACTGAGTTTCTCTGAAAAGACTTTATGTTAGGTTTTTTTTTTCAGGGAGTACTGCTGGCAACAGGCTCCCTGCTTCGTGGGACTTAGGGGAGAGAAGTCAGACCTACTTCTGTGAGTTTCAAGGCCCTGCTTCTTTGGCTACAGGACACCATTAGCTCCTGAGGGTTTGGTCACTAGGTACGCCTAGGGGCTCATTCCCAGAGCCCGCCGTCACCCCCCCTTGCAGAGCCAGAAGTCAGAAGACAGGTGAGTAGAAGAAGAAAAGAAGACTTCAGTGACGGCTTTGAGGTACCGCACAGCGATCGCACGCTGCGCGCCATGCTCCCACTACACAGCGGCACTACAGGGTGCAGGGCGCGGGGGGTGGGGGCGCGCTGGGCAGCATATCTAGCCTCTATAACTAACTGGCAAGAGCAGACATAGTGCCAGGGCACTGTCCGGACCCCCCGCCAGTATAAAAATGTATTTAAAAAGAGCGGGTCTGAAGCGCGCCATTACGGGGGCGGAGCTTAGCCCTCGCAGCACACAGCCCGGCGCCATTTTCTCTACACAAGGCTGCAGAGACGCTGGTCCTTCCTCACACTGCTGCGTAAGTATCAGGGTGAAAAACGGGGGAGGGGGGGGCTCAGTTATTTTGGTGCATTATATGTAAATTATAAAAGCGCTGCAGGTCTGGGGCATTTTTCTGTGGTGTTTCAGACCGGGATTGGGCGGTGGGGTGTGAGCTGGCAATAACTCCCTCTGTGTCTCTCTGACAAGCTTTACTGTGGGTCTGTCCCCTATAGGCCCAGTGTGTCTGCGTGTGTTGGGTGCACGTGTGTCGGCATGTCTGAGGCGGAGGGCTCTTCCCAGGATGAGACTATGTTAGGGACACAAACGGCTGTGGGAGTGACCCTGTCGGCACCGTTGACACCTGATTGGGTGAATTTTTGAGTGCTTTGAATGCTAATGTGGCTCTGATAAATAACAGATTGGATAAATCTGAGTCTCAGAACCAGGCATGGAAGAAATCCTTAGAGTATGCGTTGTTTCAAGCCCAGACCCCCTCAGGGTCACAAAAACGTTAATTTGCCCAGCTGGCAGACACGGATACCGACACGGACACTGCCTCAAGTGTCGACTATAGTGATGCCAGATTAGATCCAAAACTGGCAAAGAGCATTCAGTACATGATTGTGGCAATAAAAATAAGATTTTAAACCTACCGGTAAATCTTTTTTTCTCCTAGTCCGTAGAGGATGCTGGGGACTCTGTAAGGACCATGGGGTATAGACGGGCTCCGCAGGAGACATGGGCACTCTAAAGACTTTAGAATAGGTGTGCACTGGCTCCTCCCTCTATGCCCCTCCTCCAGACCTCAGTTATGAGAACTGTGCCCAGAGGAGACGGACAGTACGAGGAAAGGAATTTTGTTAACCCAAGGGCAAGATACATACCAGCCCACACCATCCACACCGTACAACTTGGAACATACGAACCAGTTAACAGTATGAAACAAAACAGCATCAGCCAGAGACTGATCAAAACTGTAACATAACCCTTATGTAAGCAATACTATATAGAAGTCTTGCAGAACTTCGTCCGCATTGGGACGGGCGCCCAGCATCCTCTACGGACTAGGAGAAAAAGATCTACCGGTAGGTTTAAAATCTTATTTTCTCTTACGTCCTAGAGAATGCTGGGGACTCCGTAAGGACCATGGGGATTATACCAAAGCTCCAGACCGGGCGGGAGAGTGCGGATGACTCTTGAGCAAACATGAGTTCCTCCTCAGCCAAGGTATCAAACTTGTAGAATTTAGCAAAAGTGTTTGACCCCGACCAAGTCGCCGCTCGGCAAAGCTGCAATGCCGAGACGCCTCGGGCAGCCGCCCAAGAAGAGCCCACCTTCCTAGTGGAATGGGCCTTTACCGAATTTGGTAACGGCAATCCAGCCGTAGAATGAGCCTGCTGAATCGTATTACAAATCCAGCGAGCAATAGTCTGTTTAGAAGCAGGAGCGCCAACCTTGTTGGCTGCATACAGGACAAACAGTGCCTCTGTTCTCCTAACCCGAGCCGTCCTGGCTACATAAATTTTTAAGGCCCTGACTACATCAAGGGACTTGGAATCCTCCAAGTCACCCGTAGCCACAGGCACCACAATAGGTTGGTTCATGTGAAAAGATGAAACCACCTTAGGCAGAAATTGAGGTCGAGTCCTCAATCTGCTCTATCCACATGGAAAATCAGATAGGGGCTCTTGTGAGATAAAACCGCCAATTCGGACACCCGCCTTGCAGATGCCAAGGCCAATAACATGACCACCTTCCAAGTGAGAAATTTTAATTCAACTGTTTGAAGAGGCTCAAACCAGTGAGATTTTAGGAACTGTAACACCACGTTAAGGTCCCATGGTGCCACTGGGGGCACAAAAGGAGGCTGGATATGCAGCACTCCCTTTACAAAAGTCTGGACTTCTGGGAGAGAAGCCAATTCCTTCTGAAAGAAAATTGATAGGGCCGAAATATGTACCTTAATGGAGCCTAACTTTAGGCCCATATCCACTCCTGTTTGTAGAAAGTGGAGAAAACGGCCCAGATGGAAATCCTCAGTAGGAGCATTCTTGGCTTCACACCAAGATACATACTTCCTCCAGATGCGGTAAAAATGTTTCGCCGTCACCTCCTTCCTAGCCTTAATCAGAGTAGGGATGACTTCCTCCGGAATACCCTTCCCCGCTAGGATTTGGTGTTCAACTGCCATGCCGTCAAACGTAACCGCGTTAAGTCTTGGCACACGCAGGGCCCCTGCTGCAACAGGTCTTCCCTGAGAGGAAGAGGCCACGGATCTTCTGTGAGCATTTCCTGAAGATCTGAATACCAGGCCCTTCGAGGCCAATCTGGAACAATGAGCATTGTCTGCACTCTTTGTCGTCTTATGATTCTCAGTATTTTTAAGATAAGCGGAAGAGGAGGGAACACATAGATCGACTGAAACACCCCCGGTGCCACCAGGGCGTCCACCGCTACTGCCTGAGGGTCCCTTGACCTGGCACAATACCTCCGAAGCTTCTTGTTGAGGCGTGACGCCATCATGTCTATTTGTGGGAGTCCCCACTGACTTGTTATCTCTGCAAAAACTTCCTGATGAAGTCCCCACTCTCCTGGATGGAGATCGTGCCTGCTGAGGAAGTCTACTTCCCAGTTGTCCACTCCCGGAATGAAGACCGCTGACAGAGCGCTTACGTGATTTTCCGCCCAGCGAAGAATCCTGGTTGCTTCCGCCATTGTCACTCTGCTCCTTGTCCCGCCTTGGCGGTTTACATGAGCCACAGCTGTGATGTTGTCCGATTGAATCAGAACGGGTAGGTCGCGAAGAATATTCTCCGCTTGTTGTAGGCCGTTGTATATGGCCCTCAATTCCAGTACGTTAATGTGTAGACAAGCCTCCTGGCTTGACCATAGTCCCTGAAAATTTCTTCCTTGTGTGACTGTTCCCCATACTCGGAGGCTCGCGTCCGTGGTCACCAGAACCCAGTCTTGAATGCCGAACCTGCGACCCTCGAGAAGGTGAGCACTCTGCAGCCACCACAGGAGAGACACCCTGGCCCTGGGGGACAGGCTTATTTTCCGATGTATTTGTAGGTGGGACCCCGACCACTTGTCCAGAAGATCCCACTGAAACGTACTCGCATGGAATCTGCCGAAGGGGATGGCCTCGTAAGTCGCCACCATTTTTTCCAGTACTCGAGTGCATTGATGGACTGACACTCTTTTCGGTTTTAACAGGTCTCTGACCATGTTCTGGAGTTCCTGGGCTTTTTCCATTGGGAGAAAAACCCTCTTTAGTTCCGTGTCCAGAATCATGCCTAAGAAAGATAGCCGAGTCGTTGGAATCAACTGTGACTTTGGTAGATTTAGAATCCAGCCATGCTGCTGCAGCACTCTCAGGGAGAGCGACACGCTTTTCTGCAATTGATCTCTCGATCTCGCTTTTATCAGGAGATCGTCCAAGTACGGGATAATTGTGACTCCTTGTCTGCGCAGGAGCACCATCATTTCCGCCATTACCTTGGTAAAAATCCTCGGGGCCGTGGAAAGCCCAAACGGCAACGTCTGAAACTGGTAATGGCAGTCCTGTACAGCGAATCTCAGGTACGCCTGATGAGGGGGATATATAGGGACATGAAGGTATGCATCCTTTATGTCTAGTGACACCATAAAATCCCCCCCTTCCAGGCTGGAGATAACTGCCCGGAGCGATTCCATCTTGAATTTTAACTTTTTCAAGTATAGGTTTTGGGATTTTAAATTTAGAATGGGTCTGACCGAGCCATCCGGTTTCGGGACCACAAATAGGGTTGAATAGTACCCCTTCCCCTGTTGAACTAGGGGAACCTCGACAACCACTTGTTGTTGACACAGTTTTTGAATTGCAGCTAAAACTATCTCCCTTTCTGGGGAAGAAGCTGGTAAAGCCGATTTTAAAAACCGTCGAGGAGGCACGTCTTCGAATTCCAGCTTGTAGCCTTGGGATACAATTTCCATTGCCCAAGGATCCACGTCTGACTAAACCCAGACGTGGCTGAAGAGTTGAAGACGTGCCCCCACCGGTGCGGACTCCCTCAGTGGAGCCCCAGCGTCATGCGGTGGATTTAGTAGAAGCCGGGGAGGACTTTACTCCTGGGAACTAGCCGTAGCACGCATTCTTTTCCCTCAACCCTTACCTCTGGCGAGGAAGGAAGAGCCCCGACCTCTTCTAGACTTATGCGACCGAAAGGACTGCATCTGATATTGTGGTGTTTTCTTTTGCTGTGGGGGAACATAAGGTAAAAAAGTAGATTTACCCGCGGTAGCTGTAGAAACCAGGTCCGCGAGACCTTCCCCAAATAAAACCTCACTCTTGTAAGGCAAAACTTCCATATGCCTCTTTGAGTCGGCATCACCCGTCCATTGGCGGGTCCACAGGGTTCGCCTAGCAGAAATCGCCATGGCGTTGGCTCTCGAACCTAGCAGCCCCACGTCTCTCTGAGCGTCTCTCATATATAAGACTGCATCTTTAATGTGACCTAAGGTCAATAAAATGGTATCCCTATCTAGGGTATCAATTTCAGCTGACAAGGTATCTGCCCAAGCTGCCACAGCGCTACAAACCCAAGCCGACGCTATTGCCGGTCTGAGCAAAGCACCTGTATGTGTATAAATTGATTTTAAGGTAGTCTCCTGTCTGCGATCAGCAGGATCCTTGAGGGCTGCCGTGTCCACCTTTTTGGACAAGCGCGTTAAAGCCTTGTCCACCTTGGGTGAGGATTCCCACCGTAACCTGTCCTGTGCCGGGAAAGGATACGCCATAAGAATTCTCTTGGGAATCTGCAGTTTCTTGTCTGGAGTTTCCCAAGCTTTTTCAAATAACTCATTCAGCTCATGAGATGGGGGAAAGGTTACCTCAGGTTTCTTTTCCTTAAACATGCATACCCTCGTGTCAGGGACAGAGGTGTCATCTGTGATATGCAAAACATCTTTTATTGCAATAATCATATCATGAATACTTTTGGCCACCCTTGGGTGTAACCTTGCATCATCGTAGTCGACACTGGAGTCAGAATCCGTGTCGGTATCAGTGTCTGCTACTTGGGACAGTGGACGTTTCTGAGACCCTGAAGGGCCCTGTGACACAGCCAAAGCCATGGATTGACTCCCTGTTTTATTCCTGGACTCTGCTTTGTCCAATCTCTTATGTAATAAAGACACATTTGCATTTAAAACATTCCACATATCCAACCAATCAGGTGTCGGCGTTGCCGACGGAGACACCACAATCATCTGCTCCACCTCCTCCTTAGATGAGCCTTCCGCTTCAGACATGCCGACACACACGTACCGACACCCCCACACACTCAGGAATATATCTATATGGAGACAGTCCCCCAATAAGGCCCTTTGGAGAGACAGAGAGAGAGTATGCCAGCACACACCCAGTGCCACCGGACACTGGAATAAAATCCCAGTTAGTACAGCGCTTTTATATAAATATATCTAATTACACTCACTGCGCCAATTAAATGTGCCCCCCTCCTTTTTTGCCCTCTGTAACCGTGTTCAGCAGGGGAGAGTCCGGGGAGCCAGCTTCTCTGCAGTGTGCTGTGGAGAAAATGGCGCTAGTTAGTGCTGGAGGATCAAGCTCCGCTCCCTCAGCGGCGGGCTTCGGTCCCGCTCAAATTATTTATACTGGCGGGGGTTTTATTAATATACCACCTCCGCAGTATCTAATCAATATGCCAGTGTCCCTTGAGGTTAATATTGCTGCCCAGGGCGCCCCCCCTGCGCCCTGCACCCTTACAGTGCCCGCTGTGTGTGTATGTGTGGGAGCAATGGCGTGCAGCGTTACCGCTGCGCGTTACCTCAGTGAAGATCTGAAGTCTTCTGCCGCCTTTGACGTCTTCTTTCTTCTTAATATTCACCTGGGTTCTGTCTTCCGGCTCTGTGAGGAGGACGGCGGAGCGGCTCCGGGACGAACGGCGAGGGTGAGACCTGCGTTCCGACCCTCTGGAGCTAATGGTGTCCAGTAGCCTAAGAAGCAGAGCCTATCATTTAAGTAAGTCTGCTTCTCTCCCCTCAGTCCCACGATGCAGGGAGCCTGTTGCCAGCAGTGCTCCCTGAAAACAAAAAACCTAACAAAAGTAATTTTCAGAGAAAACTCAGGAGAGCTCCCCTGCAGTGCACCCAGTCTCCTCTGGGCACAGGATCTAACTGAGGTCTGGAGGAGGGGCATAGAAGGAGGAGCCAGTGCACACCCATTCTAAAGTCTTTAGAGTGCCCATGTCTCCTGCGGAGCCCGTCTATACCCATGGTCCTTACGGAGTCCCCAGCATCCTCTAGGACGTAAGAGAAAGATGTATTACATATCACTGAGGACCCTACTGTTCTCAATACTAGGGCCTGTATGTATAAAGGAAAGAAACCTGAGGTAACATTTCCTTCCTCTCATGAACTGAATACACTTTGTGAAAAGGTTTGGGAAAATCCTGACAAAAAGTTTCAGATTCCCAAAAGGATTCCAGTGGCGTATCCGTTTCCCTCTGGGGATAGGGAAAAATGGGAGTCACCCCCCATTGTGGACAAAGCTCTATCACGGCTGTCCAAAAAGGTGGCTCTTCCGTCCCCTGACACGGCAGCCGTAAAGGATCCTGCGGATCGTAGGCAGGAAAATACATTGAAATCCATTTATGTCACCACGGGTACGCTACTCAGACCAGCCATTGCATCTGCGTGGGTGAGTAGTGCTATCGAAAAATGGGCAGATAACTTGTCATCTGAAATAGATACCCTGGATAGGGATAGCATTCTTTTGACACTGGGTTATATCAGGGACGCTGCAGTCTACCTAAAGGAAGCTGCGAGGGATATTGGCCTCTTGGGATCACGGGCCAATGCCATGGCAGTCTCAGCTAGGAGAGCATTGTGGATTCATCAATGGAATGCTGATGCTGACTCTAAGAAGGCTATGGAGTCTCTACCATATAAAGGTGGTGTATTGTTTGGTGATGGCCTCGCTGATTTGGTGTCTACGGCTACCGCGGGTAAGTCATAATTTTTACCTTATGTGCCTGCACCACAAAAGAGAGCACACCACTATCAGATGCAGTCCTTTTGGCCCAATAAATACAGAAAGGGGCGAGGGTCTTCCTTCCTTGCTACTAGAGGAAAGGGAAAAGGTAAACGATCACCGGTAGTGGCCGGTTCCCAGGAGCAGAAGTCCTCCCCGGCTTCTGCCAAGTCCACCGCATGACGCTGGGGCTCCTCTGCGGGAGTCCGCACCGGTGGGGGCACGTCTCAAGCTTTTCAGTCAGTTCTGGGCTCGTTCGGCCCTGGACCCATGGGTTTTAGAAATAGTGTCCCAGGGGTACAAACTGGAGTTTCAGGACGTTCCCCCTCACCATTTTTTCAAATCGGCTTTACCAGCTTCTCTTCCGGACAGGGAGGTAGTATGCGCCGCAATACAAAAATTGTGTCACAATCAAGTCATTGTCAGGGTTCCCCCGTCGCAACAGGGAGAAGGCTTTTATTCGAGCCTGTTCGTGGTCCCGAAGCCAGACGGCTCAGTCAGACCAATCCTGAACCTCAAATCCCTCAATTTCTACCTGAAAAAAATCAAATTCAAGATGGAATCTCTCCGGGCAGTGATCTCCAGTCTGGAGGAGGGGGAGTTTATGGTGTCGGTAGACATAAAGGATGCCTACTTACATGTTCCCATTTATCCTCCACATCAGGCTTACCTGAGGTTTGCAGTTCAGGATTGTCATTACCAATTTCAGACATTGCCGTTTGGTCTGTCCACGGCTCCGAGGGTTTTCACCAAAGTAATGGCCGAAATGATGGTTCTCCTGCGCAAGCAAGGAGTCACAATTGTCCCGTACTTGGACGATCTCCTGATAAAGGCGAGATCCAGGGAGAAATTACTGCAGAACATTACGCTCTCCCTGACAATTCTGCAGCAACATGGTTGGCTCCTAAACTTGCCAAAATCACAGTTGGTTCTGACGAGACAGCTGTCGGTTTTGGGAATGATTCTGGACACAGAATTACAGAGAGTTTTTCTTCCAGTGGAAAAGGTTATGGAAATTCAGAACCTGGTCAAACAAATTCTTAAACCAGCAAGAGTATTGATCCATCAATGCACTCGGTTGCTGGGGAAGATGGTGGCGACCTACAAGGCCATTCAGTTTGGCAGATTCCATGCCAGAGTGTTTCAGTGGGACCTGTTGGACAAGTGGTCCGGGTCCCATCTGCACATGCACCGAAGGATAACCCTGTCTTCCAAGACCAGAATCTCACTTCTGTGGTGGCTGCACAGCTCTCACCTCCTAGAGGGACGCAGGTTCGGGATCCAGGACTGGATCTTAGTGACCACAGATGCGAGTCTCCGAGGCTGGGGAGCAGTCACACAGGGGGAAAGCTTCCAGGGAAGATGGTCAAGCCAGGAAATGTGTCTACACATAAACGTTCTGGAGTTAAGGGCCATTCACAACGGCCTTCTGCAAGCGGAGCATCTTCTTCGCAATCGGCCCGTCTTGATTCAGTCGGACAACATAACAGCAGTAGCGTACATAAACCGCCAGGGCGGAACAAAGAGCAGAGTGGCAATGGCAGAGGCCACAAAGGTTCTCTGTTGGGCGGAAAGGCATACAAGCGCTCTGTCAGCGATTTTCATTCCAGGAGTGGACAACTGGGAAGCAGACTTCCTCAGCAGACACGATCTCCATCCAGGAGAGTGGGGTCTTCATCAAGAGGTCTTTGCAGAAGTGACAAGTCTTTGGGGAATTCCTCAAATAGACATGATGGCGTCTCGCCTCAACAAGAAACTTCAGAGATATTGTTCCAGGTCGAGAGACCCTCAAGCAATAGCAGTGGACGCGCTAGTGACACCATGGGTGTAGTCAGTGTACGTGTTTCCTCCACTTCCACTCGTTCCAAAAGTAATAAAGATCATAAGAAGAACAAAGGTTCAAGCGATCCTCATTGTTCCAAACTGGCCAAGGAGGGCTTGGTATCCAGATCTTCAGGAATTACTCATAGGAGATCCCTGGCCTCTTCCTCTGAGGGAGGATCTGTTACAGCAGGGGCCATGTGTGTTCCAAGACTTACCGCGACTTCGTTTGACGGCTTGGTGGTTGAACGCCGGATCCTAGCCCGGAAGGGTATTCCTGAGGAAGTCATCCCTACTCTTATTCAGGCCAGGAAAGGAGTAACGTCTAAACATTACCACCGTATTTGGAGAAAATACGTGTCTTGGTGTGAATCCAAGAAGGCTCCTACAGAAGAATTTCAGTTAGGACGTTTTCTCCATTTTCTACAAGCCGGTGTGGATGCAGGCCTGAAGTTGGGCTCAATTAAAGTACAAATTTCAGCCTTATCAGTTTTCTTCCAAAAACAATTGGCCTCCCTTCCAGAAGTTCAGACTTTCGTGAAAGGCGTGTTGTACATCCAGCCTCCCTTTGTGCCCCCTGTGGCACCGTGGGATCTTAACGTGGTGTTGCAATTCCTTCAATCTCATTGGTTTGAACCTTTACAGAAGGTAGAGTTGAAATTCCTCACTTGGAAAGTGTTCATGCTGTTGGCCTTGGCATCCGCAAGGCGGGTGTCTGAATTAGCGGCCTTGTCTCACAAGAGCCCTTATTTGATCTTCCATGAAGATAGGGCAGAGTTGAGGACTCGTCAGCAGTTTCTGCCGAAAGTGATTTTGTCGTTCCACTTGAACCAACTTATTGTGGTGCCAGTGGCTACTGACGCCTTGCTGGAATCGAAGTTTCTCGACGTAGTCAGAGCTTTGAAAATTTATGTCGCCAGAACAGCTCAGTTTAGGAAAACGGAGGCTCTGTTTGTCCTGTATGCTCACAACAAAATTGAGGCTCCTGCTTCCAAGCAGACTATTGCGCGCATGCTCATTCTACGGCTGGATTGCCGTTACCGAAATCGGTGAAGGCCCATTCTACCAGAAAGGTGGGCTCGTCCTGGGCGGCTGCCCGGGAGGGGGTCTCGGCATCACAACTTTGCCGAGTGGCTACTTGGTCGGGTACAAACACCTTTGCGAAGTTCTACAAGTTTGATACTCTGGCTGATGAGGACCTCATGTTTGGTCAATCGGTGCTGCAGAGTCATCCGCACTCTCCCGCCCGTTCTAGAGCTTTGGAATAACCCCATGGTTCTTGATGTGACCCCAGCATCCTCTAGGACGTATGAGAAAATAGGATTTTAATACCTACCGGTAAATCCTTTTCTCTTAGTCCGTAGAGGATACTGGGTGCCCGTCCCAGTGCGTACTGTATCTGCAGTTTTTTGTTACGTTTCAATACATGTTGATAATGTCGATATTATCTTAGACCGAAAAGCTATACCTCTAGATACACTATTACCGTGGAGCCGCTATGGCCGCTAGACTGAATGCACGTGCTACGCACTATGTACGCTATTTGCGTACAGAGTCCCGCACGTGGTACGTACTTGGCGTACACACGCCGCGCTGAGTGTACGGAGTACACACAGCGTGCGCACACACAATTGATAACCTTTAAACCTTATTAATGATATAATGCAATGATATGATTACACTTTAGACCCTTAGCAGCAAAGTACTGCAACGATGTTATATCTTTTAAACCTTAAGTAGCGCTGACGGTATAAAGTACCCGCAGTGCGTACACCTTATCAATACCTATACACCTTATACAGATAAATATACTTTAAAGCACTTGCAGGAAAGTGAAGACACAACACCGATTTGTAGTTGAAACCACAGGGTTCAATGGGCCCCCGTGGATTATTCCAAAAGGTAAAACAATACAAATCATATACTACAGGCTAACAAGATAAATCTAAACAGAATAATGGCTACAGAGAATGTACATATGTGAGAATGTTCGCAAGCGCAACCCGGCCGGTCCTCCGCTAGTCAGATAGAAAGCGTTCAGAGTCTTCTGACCGGCCAGGCAACAATGGGCTTTTTATACACAACATGCATACACAATACAATGGTCACTGTAATCTCATTGTCCATTGGACACAGGGATGTGTCTTTACATTACAGAAGAGGTCATAGGTTGATTTGAAAAGGTGGGCGATGTCTTTCCCCAACTGCTCTTGTGGGTGGTATCCTCTGGATTCCTGCCACATACATAATATACAGTAAATACAGTGAATATCTATATTCTACTTTTGCACATAACTATACGCAGGAACATGCAATCTTTCTCTAACCAACACCTGAATGTTACCCTCAAAATACCCTACAACTGGATACTAGACATCACATTCCAACCTTTATCTGACCCTTCCTATCATGCAAAGGCGAATCTCTTAGTCCTGGAACTGTTTAAACTATTAATACTCGTTGATGTGGTGTAGGGGAACTATGGGTACAAAATGCACTATTTGGGTTAAATATGTAATGTTCTAATAACCCTCTACACGCTCACAAACTCCGCCGTAAATACCCATATCACGCGCATGATCGCCGGAGCGATCCTACGCAAATTGCGGATATGTGCACGCACGGAGGACTGAGTGCACGAGCAGCGGGCATGTGCATGGGGTTAGTACAAGGCATATGCATTACAATATTTTTCGACTTTGACAATGTTGTGTTACGTTTTTAGTCAGCCTGTTGCTGACGTTGTGCATGCCGTTGACTTGCGTTATGTTAAATGCCATGTTGTACCGCGTGCTTGAGGCGTGAGCTGGTATGTATCTCACCTTAGTTTAACAATAAATCCTTTTCCTCGAAATGTCCGTCTCCCTGGGCACAGTTCCTGTAACTGGAGTCTGGAGGAGGGGCGTAGAGGGAGGAGCCAGTTCACACCCCCTTTGAAAGTCTTAAAGTGCCCCTGTCTCCTGCGGATCCCGTCTATACTCCATGGTTCTTGATGTGACCCCAGCATCCTCTACGGACTAAGGGGGTGATTCCAAATTGTTCGCTTACTAGCTGCTTTTAGCAGCATTGCACACGCTAAGCCGCCGCCCTCCTGGAGTGTATCTTAGCTTAGCAGAATTGCGAACGAAAGATTAGCAGAATTGCGAATAGAAAATTCTTAGCAGTTTCTGAGTAGCTCGAGACTTACTCACAAATAGCGATCAATAGCGATCAGTTCAGTCAGTTTCGTTCCTGGTTTGACGTCACACACACGCCCAGCGTTCGGCCAGACACTCCCGTGTTTTTTCCCTGGCACGCCTGCGTTTTTCCGCACACTCCCAGAAAACGGCCAGTTTCCGCCCAGAAACACCCACTTCCTGTCAATCACACTACGATCACTTCAACGATGAAAAATCTTTGTTCGAGCGTGAGTAAATCTACTAAGTTTTGAGTTAAAATACTAACCGCATGCGCACTGCGAACCATGCGCATGCACATTTTTGCCTTAATCGCTCCGTTGCGAAAATCGGCAACGAGCGAACAACTCGGAATGACCCCCTAAGAGAAAAGGATTTACCGGTAGGTATTAAAATCCTATTTTTCAAACATTTGAATCTCCCCCATGATGTGTATAATTGTACTACTACATTTTGTTACGTACTTTCAATTTTATTCATTTACAATTTATTTTTTATTGACTTTTTCATCCAAAACCAAGATCCTGTCTCAGAGAGACCCAAGTTATGTGTTCCATATTTAAACGTTCCAAGTGCTAGGACCATGTTAGTGTCATACAATACCCACAGTGTGCAGGGTGCAGTCATAATGATAGAGCTACTGTCACTATCACTATAAGCTGCACTACTACTGTGGGCTTTATGTGTATAAGGGGCACTACTAATGTGGGCGTTATGTGTATAAGGGGTACTACTACTGTGGGCATTATGTGTATAAGGGTCACTAATACTGTGGGCATTATGTGTAAGGGGCACTACTACTGTGCGCATTGCGTATAAGGGGCACTATTGTGGATATTATGTATAAGGGGCACTACTATCGGCATTGTGTATAAAACATTATGTATAAAGGGCACTACTGTGTGGCATTAGTTGTACAAGGGCCACTACTATTGTGGACATTGGCCCTCATTCCGAGTTGATCGGTCGCAAGGCGAATTTAGCAGAGTTACACACGCTAAGCCGCCGCCTACTGGGAGTGAATCTTAGCTTCTTAAAATTGCGACCGATGTATTCGCAATATTGCGATTACTAACTACTTAGCAGTTTCAGAGTAGCTCCAGACTTACTCTGCCTGTGCGATCATTTCAGTGCTTGTCGTTCCTGGTTGACGTCACAAACACACCCAGCGTTCGCCCAGGCACTCCCACCGTTTCTCCGGCCACTCCTGCGTTTTTTCCGGAAACGGTAGCGTTTTCAGCCACACGCCCCTGAAACGCCGTGTTTCCGCCCAGTAACACCCATTTCCTGTCAATCACATTACGATCGCCGGAGCGAAGAAAAAGCCGTGAGTAAAAATACTTTCTTCATAGTAAAGTTACTTGGCGCAGTCGCAGTGCGAACTTTGCGCATGCGTACTAAGCGGATTTTCACTGCGATGCGATGAAAAAGAACGAGCGAACAACTCGGAATGAGGGCCATTATGTGTATAGAGGCAACACTACTGTGGGCATTATGTGTGTAGGGGCACTACTACTGTGGGCATTATGTGTATATGGATTATCACTACTATGGGCATTATGTATATTAGTGGCACTACTACTGTGGACATGGGGGTAATTCAATGTTGAACGCAGCAGCAAATTTGATAGCAATTGGGCAACACCATGTGCACTGTAGGTATGGCAGATATAACATGTGCAGAGAGAGTTAGATTTTTGGTGGGTTATTTTGTTTCTGTGCAGGTTAAATACTGGCTGCTTTATTTTTACACTGCAATTTAGATTTCAGTTTGAACACACCCCACCCAAATCTAACTCTCTCTGCACATGTTATATCTGCCCCCCCCCCCCTGCAGTACACATGGTTTTGCCCAACTGCTAACAAATTTGCTGCTGTGATCAACTCTGAATTAGGCCCATTATGCGTATTATCGGCACTACTAATGTGGGCATTATGCGTATAAGCGGCATTACTACTGTGGGCATTATGTGTATAAGTGGCTACTACTAAGCACATCATGTGTATAAGGGTCATTACTACTGTTGACATTATGCATATAAGAGGCAGTACTGTGGGCATAATGTATATAAGTTGCTCTACTACTGGGGGCATTATTTGTAAGGGGCATTACTACTGTCGGCATTATGTGTGTAATGAGCACTACTGTGTAGCATAATGTGACTAGGGGGTGCTACTGCATGACATAATGTGAGTAAGGGACAATGTGGCGTACTATGAATCAGGGGCACTATGTGCGGTGTAATGTGAATAAGATTGTGCTTTTGTGTGGTGTAATTTGAATTGGGAGTACTATTGTGCGGCCATGACCCTTCTTTGTGAGACCACACCCCTTTTTCAAGCAGCTTGCTATCACTTTACAAAGTATGGGAGGGCTCAAATTTTTAGTTTGCAAAAGGGCGCTGAACACCCTAGCACCGCCCCTGCCCGGCCCACACCATCTGTATGTCCTATCCTGAGCTGCCCCTTTCTGCATGTTTTGTATTGTCCACTCTCCCCCACCATACTGTAGTCTCTGTTTTGTACTGTGCTCTCAATACCCCCCACCACACACAATTATTCAAGTATGATAACTTACCTCCTGCAAGTTGTGCTCCAGTCCTTGCTGCCTCTGCGACCCCTCCCGTCGTCTTCAACTGACACTTTGCAGATCTCTTTGCCGGTCACCCGACACTCTGCAAATCTCTTTGCCAGATGAGGATCTAAAAAACACAAAAGACAAACTTAAGCATAGTACTGTAAGTACAGTAAAATGTCCATGAGTCAACCACTTTTCCAATTTTCCTTAAACCAAACGTACTTTAAAATTTATCAGTTTGCCATTTATCTATTTTATTTACATTTTCATCCCAAAGCAAGATCCTGCCTCATAGAGACTTATCTGCATCCCCTGTATGTGTGCTTATCCTCCATACTGCCCTCTTTATTTCTGTCACGCTACATTTTATTCCTAAATATGTCATTCTTTCCTGAGCTGCTCTTAATTATGTGTCCTTGTACCAATATTCCCTCTTCTGTCTATCTTGTCTTGTCTTGTCTTGCCTTTCAGCTGACTATACTGCACTCTATCTTCCTAACACCCCTCCATGATACCCTGCTATATATGACTTACCTCCTCCTACCTGTCTTCCTGCATGGAAATGGAAAACTTCAGCAGCTGTAGATAGAATGTTACAGGATTAAGCATTGTAATGTCACAGGTTAGTGATGTCACAGGCTAGGTGTGATGTCACAGTAACCAGCAGCAAAGCTACCAAGTTACAGCTGTCTAACATATACATTTTATACATCAATTATAACTGGATTTACATGAATTACTAGTTTCAAAATAAATGAGACTAGTGTAGAAAATGAACTATAAGGCAATGTTGTACAGAGTGCCTCAATATATAGGTAAAGGGAAAATGTAAGTGAAAGGAATTTCTAGACTAAATCACATATATTTTATAAGGAAATAAAGCTCTTTATCTAACAGGCTGAATTAATAATTTTCCATTATATATATGTGTATGTGTGAGTATATGTATGTATGTATGTATGTATGTATGTGTATATATATATATATATATATATATATATATATATATATATACACCTCCCAACTGTTCTGATTTTTGTTGGCAGCCCTGTTTTTGTTTTGGGGACTGTCCTGCTGTCCCACATGGGGAGGGGGGGAGAGCAGTAGGAAGGCTTCTGTCAATCACTGCTCTGCTGTAGAGCAGCGGTGAATAGACGTTGTGTTTCATTTGTAAATTTTAAATAAAAAGGGTTTCCTTTGCCCTAATTGGCTTCCCTTTTTTAATTACATACTCACCATATGAGTGATATCCACACTCATTATATGGGCGAAAGAGAAAATAAAATCCACGGAAAAGAAACCTTTATGTGCTTTCTATCTCACTTTTTCAAGTAAGCATACACGTAAGGATTCTATACCTTATCTTCACGGCATCACTTTTGGGTGACCCCATAAGAAGGTGGACGTCGTATCTCTTTTCTGGGACCATCTTCATCACCTAGTTTCCCCTTTACACAGTGGAAAGAACTGTAGTGCCTATACAGGATTACACTATTGTATTTTGTTTTTCTTTTTCTTTATGTATATCATGACATCGCTGTGAGGATCGTTTAAAACAAGGGGACATTTGGAGCGCAGAAAGTGAGACTGTATTTTTCTGTTACATGTTGTGCGCATGCGCATACAGTGACTATTCACGGAGACAGAGGGACTGGGGGCATGCCTGCAGCTCACAGAGTGCTACAGAGTATTACATACATAACTCCGGCCTCTCCCGGCTCCCGTTTCTTTAGTTGCAGTGAATCCTCTGCAACCCCCTCCCTGCGAGGCAACCCATTCCCCCTGCTGATCCATCGCCGCCTGCAGCCAACAGGTTTTTGTTATCCGTTGGGGACGGCGGTCCAAACAGTAAGCTAAGCCGTGTGATGTGGCAGCTACTTCTCGTATCTCCTCAGTGAGAGGGCAGGCAGAGAAGCTTCCTGCAGCGGCAGCGTGTGGCCTGCTCCCATGGGACTCTGAGAGCTGTCCTGCAATTCACTATTCTGCAGTACCCTTGTAAGGCTTCAGTAACAAGCTGCACTGTATGTGTGGCAAATGTGCTGTGCTGTAGTGTAGTGTGGTGGTGCCGTAACTAGGTGTGTGCCGAGTGTGCTCAGCCCACAGTACATAGGCACTGGCCCTATTTTAGGTATGGCTGTGTGTGTGTGTGAGGGGGGAGCGCACCAATTCTCTGTCTGGCACAGGGCACCAAAATGTCTAGTTAGGCTCTGGGCAGACAGGAGTCCACATGGAAACAGTAGCAGCTAGTAGAGGCATCAAAGTCAGAGTCTTGCCACTGGGAAAGAAAGATCTGACAGAGAGGCAAACTAGAGTGATATTTAAATAGGGCACCAAACCATGTGCTTGGTTACAGAAGTCAGCCGAGGGTAAAATCGAGATCTGCAGTTGCAGGACGTTACAATAAGATGGAGTTCTAGGGCAGTGGCATAGCCAGCTTGTGAAAGGAGGTGGGAAGAAGAAATGCTGATTTAGTACAAAGAAAGTCACAAAACCACCCACATCAGATTAACACAGCAGAATAGATTTCTTTTATTACATTTAAGCTCTTAACAAGAGCTAAACAAAAATAATCCACCTGAAAAAGTGAAGTAACTATAGTTACAGTGTAAAGAAATATTCACAAACATGCCCATTTAATTAATTTTATAAAATTTTTAAAAACAATATGATTTTAAAAAGAATTGCAGACATTAACACTATACGGAATACAGAGATGTGAGCAGCATCTGTAGTAAGAAAAAAAGTACTATGTAATGCCCTATCTTTCACTGGTACAGATCTGTCTATGCAAATCACTGCAACCACACTACACTTTCATAAATGCAGGGGAGGATTGGGATGGAAAATCAGCCCAGGAGATTTCTGGAAGCAGCTGTAATGCAGGCAGGGTCTGTTGAGGGGGTGAGGTGTGTCAAAGGTGGAGGGATACTCCCTTCTTATAGGGCCTGATTCTGAGCTGACACAGTAACAGCAATCCCTGTGTCTTTTGCTGCAGTTGCACCTGCGACTGTATTCTAATGCCGCTATAATTCCCCTCCCTGGTGTACATGCGTGCGTCTGAATGTGCAAAGACTGAGATGCTCACTTTCAAACACATTATCCCACACCTGGTAAAAGTAAAACAAATTGGCCCACACAGGAAAAAACAAACAAATTGACCCCTACAGGAAAATTACCCCTCCTACAGGAAAAAAATAAACATATTAGCGCCCACAGGAAAAAGATAAAACACATTGGCCACACTCCCTTCTATTATACTGCATCACACTCTATACACCTTGCGCTGCATTACACTCCCTCCACCTGCGCTGTATCACACTCTTTCCACCTGCGCTGTATCACACGCCCTCACCCCATGTGCCGTATCGCCCCTCATTCAGATGTGGTTGGAGGTGCTATCACTGCTGCTGTTCAGACTGTCAATCACTGACAGTCTAATGCCGCCTCTATGTCCTGTGTCGCACGGGTCCTGTGCATTCGCAAAGTACCGAACATCTATACTTTGCACATCATGAAACACTTCTATCTATCTACACATCTTATAAATAAGAATGTCTGATTGATTGATTGATTGATTGTTTGTTTGTTTGTTTGTTTGTTTGTTTGTCTGATTGCGATAAACTCCAAAACCGCTAAACCGATTGCGATGCTGTTTTCACCATTGTGTTTGTAATTTTCCAGGCATCATGATCGGTTGTCAGGGGCTGTGGGCAGGGTTCCGCGGGGAGGGTTCACCTAGAGTGCTTACTGGTTCGTTTTTGTTGAGATTTCACAGTGCCTAGGAAAAAAATCTTCACATGGTCATGACAGTTCAGTTTAAAAAGGTGCCTGAGCAGAGCTTGGTACAGCAGCCAGTTCTAATGTATGATGTGTACTCCATGCACAGTGCAAAACATATACCAGTGCACCCAGGTAAGTATGAGAAGACTCAGAAAACGTGTGCAGAGAGGGTGAAAATAACAGCATTGGGGCATGATATAAAGTTTTGTTGTGGAGTGAAAATGCATGTCCATCCCGCAAGGAACCTAACTAAGTGGAGGATGAGACTTACAGTATCCGCTCTATCAACACTTCACACAGAAAATATACTAGCTCTTGATTAAAAATGAGAGACCTCCAGCCTAAATATCTATTAATTTATATATTGACATTTGTATTTTTGGCCCATACTTTAAAGCAACAAAAGTCTATTCTACCATACAGGTACTTTTGCTCCACTGCTTCAGTGGCAAACGTAGGATTTCTAGGGTTGCCATTTTGACACCACCAGAGTGTGCATTACCATCACGTGGGTGGTGTAGTTAGAATTCCAGACAGAATTTTCTTACAATACATGGACAATGTTACGCGTAGTACTGTTAGGCGCAAGCAGACATATCTCCCAACAGTCCTTGCGAACAGTCACCCAAAATTACGTATGCTTCAGAAGAATCAGAATCATATGCAGACTGTCCCCTTCTTTCTTGCCTGATCTTATGGATTTCACTACCTGCTACTGCTTGTGGTTTAAGCTCAGTTGTTGATATTTCTCTGGCTGGGTCAACAGGATTATCCACCTGATAACATTGGGATATGGTTGAGCGACAGCGGAAATGGCACCAACACGGTCACAAGCTTTCTGGCCTCTCAGGATGCATCGGGGCTTCACCATATAGTCCCGCCCACTGACTCAGTCAAATCAGTTTTTTGCTTGGTGCGGCAGGAAGCTGCATGGTCACTAGGCTGCTGTGAATAAAGCAGCCTGAAGCTTTTATTATGTTATTTTTATAGACTTACTATGTTTTTTGAGCGACTTTTCTTAACAGCGTCTTAAACTCATACTGGAAAGAGTCGCTCCAACAACTCCCGACCGGGTCGCAACAACGCTTACCTTCGCGGTACAGTGCTGTCTCGACGGACGTCTGTGTCGGATGTTCTAGCAGGTCCAGCAGACGTAACCAGGCTGCGGCTGGAGCATGGGGGGAAGGTAAGTGTATGGATTTCCTCTTACAAGAGGGGTCCGGACACAGCTACACTGTATTGGTGGAGACTACAAACAGTGTGTTGAACATCTCGAGTGCGACAGCGCTACGCTCTAGGGATCATAGGCGCCAGGACTAGGTAGAGGCCGCGATCCTTAGAGTTTAATCAATAGGGGGATTCAGACGCTCTCCTGGCCGCCCCTCCTCCGAGTTCATGACCAGTTTCCGCACGTCTCCCGTCCATGAACTGAATGACCTCACTTCCGTCTCAGACGCTACCACGAAGGTACTCGGTCGCAGCTTAGACGCTGCGGTTGTGTACACTAGAGATTCCACCTAGACCGAGTCGCAGGCCTTAGCGCCCGCATACACGTGGAAGTCGCTGAGCGTCCGTGTCCGTCAGTGAACAACTGTGTCCGTTATCAGTTTTCAGGAGCGGTAGTGTACATCAGTAGCGTCTGAATCCACTTAGCGTCTTACAAGCGCATTTGCTTGGATATGGAAGTTTGGGGAGTCTCCCTGTATCCCGCTCTATAGAGGAAGGGTATACAGTACTAAAAATTCTCTCTACTTGTTAGTATGAATTGTTAATTTTTAGTACATATTGCATATGAGATCTGTATATTACTGTGTTTTCTGCATGTTATGTTGAAAAAGAACCAGTTGAAACAGAAGTATAATTTTCCTACTTACTTGTAAGTTGTTATGGGGGTTGTATTCTCATATGACAATGTCTAATGCCTTAACATGTGACTGACTGCTAGTATGTGTGCTGACTTTTCTATGTTGTCAGTCCTGTTCTGACCCTCAATTCAGGTGCACGGCTGTGGTCAGATTGATCTCACTTCTATATACTCATATATAGGTGATTTTCAGTCACAAATTGTGTAGTCATTAACAGATTATTACCATGTCTGTGAGCGGCAAAAGTGACGAGGAGAATTTATCAAGCACTCCTACATCCCTAGCATGCTTATCTTGTAAGACAGGGTTAATTGGTATGGACCAATTGGTCACTTATGAGGGGTTGTGTGCGAACTGTTTTGCTTTTCAGCAAAGTAAAAAACAGGAGTTGGTTCAACCACCAACAGAGCCACCATGGAATATGTTCGCAAAGACTTTATCCTCAATAGCGGACAGGTTAACTCCGGTAGCACCACCTCAAAGGTTAGGTTACACTATTAACCCATACATGCAGCTCCCTTCCTACGGCTTGGTTCCAGTAGCCTCTACAAGCAACCAAGGGACAGGTAAGACTAAGACATAGACAGATGCGTCTATGTGGCAGACTACACAAGATGATACAACAGATGATGATACAGTATATTCAAATACTCCGTATGATGATCAGTCGCAGAGTTTTAGTACAGAGGATGTAGCTGAACTTATTGATGCTGTGAAGGCTTTTCTCTTTTTGCAAGAGCCAGCCAAGGCAGTGTTAAAATCTAAAGCACCTGTGAACAAATGCAGTTAAAACTGAATTCCCAGCGTCAGATAAGCTGACGGAAATGATGGATGAGTCTTGGGCGATGCCCAGTAAGAAGTATAAGATTCCGAAAAGATGGAATTCTTGTTATCCATTTCCAGCTGCGGATTGTTCGAAAAGAGAAGTTCCTCCAAAAGTAGATGCACATGTACTGCAACTTGTGCATAAATCTGCTTTACCACTGTCATCTACCTCACTAAATGATGTCACAGACAGAAGGGTAGATAGCTTCCTGAAAAATTTATTTTCTCTAGTAGGAGTAGTGGTAAGACCTGCTATGGCTTCGGCCTGGGTAGCAAAGGCAATGGGCAAATGGATAGAGGAACTAGAGAATGACATCTCTACTCCTAATAGGGAGCAAGAGTATAATTTAAGCCGTTTAAGACAATCTGCCCAATACTTAGAAGAAGCAGCAATTGATATGGGTACAGTTGCTTCTAAAGCTTCAGCATTGACAGTAGCCGCTCGCAGAGCAGTTTGGCTACGTACCTGGAAAGCAGATGCGGAATCCAAGAAAGAATTGGAAGCATTGCCTTTCATTGGTAATATATTGTTTGGGAAACCATTATCTGATATCCTAGAATCAGTGGCTGAATCAAAGAAGGTCAGATTTCCGGCTACTTATAACCCTAGGTCTAAGGGTTCAAAGTTTTGCTCATTTCGTTGGCAAAGCGAAGCGAAAGCTAAAGATGAGTCTAAGCACCCTTACTTCAAAACCAGGGGTAGGAAGCAGTGGGCTAGCAAAAAGCCAGCTTCCAAGCCTGAACAGAAACCATCAGCCTGAAGAGACGGACCTCCGCCTGGAGGATTCCAGGGCTGGGGGTACGACTCCTTCATTTTGCTCACATATGGCAACAGTCAACAACAGATGCTTGGGTGCAGAAGGTGGTATCTCAGGGGTATGGGTTCCCATTCAGGAGGCAGCCTCCTCAAAGATTGTTTTGCACCAGCCCGTCTCGTATAGAGTCAAAGGCCAATGCCCTGCAAGAAGCAGTCCAAAAATTACTGCAGTCAGGTGTGATTGTCCCAGTACCGCCATCACAGGGGGAACAGGGGTTTTACTCCAATCTATTTCTGATCCAGAAGCCAAATGGGTCATTTCGACCAATTCTCAATCTGAAAATGTTGAACAAATACATTTGGATTCCAAGGTTCCACATGGAGACGTTACGCTCCATAATGTTGGCTATGGAACCGGGAGATTACATGGTATCTCTGGATGTATGGGATGCTTACCTACATGTGCCTATAGCACTGTCTTATCAGTGTTACCTCAGGTTTGCCATTCTCCAGGAACATTTCCAGTTCCAAGCTTTGCCCTTCGGGCTAGCAACAGCACCCAGGGTGTTTACCAAAATGATGGTGGTTATGGCAGCTTGTCTGTGCAAACAGGGGAAAAGAATATTCCCATACCTCGACGACCTGTTAATCTTAGCACCTTCGCAAGATTTACTTTTGAGCCATCTTCAACAGACAATAGTTTGTTTACAGAGACACGGGTGGCTCATAAATTGGGAAAAGTCGTCTCTGAATCCGTCACAGCGGATGGTTCATTTGGGGGCCATATTGGATTCAGACCTACAGAAAGTTATCTTACCAGATAAAAAAATAGTCAAGGTGCAGGTCATGGCTCAGGAAGCGTTGCACGCCCAGACAATGTCAGTCCATGCAGCAATGCGACTGTTGGGTCTGATGGTATCAACCTTCGACATGGTGGAATATGCGCAATTCTACTCCAGACTATTGCAGCACCTTATTCTGACCAAATGGAACAGAAATCATCAGACGATAAAAAAGCAGATGATAAAGTTTCCAGTAAATGTAAAAAGGTCTCTAGCGTGGTGGCTACAGACAGACCATTTAAACAAGGGGAGACCCTTTTGGATAAAAGAATGGCAAGTCCTGACAACAGCCATTCAAGGCTGGGGTACGGTACTCGGAAGCCTTTGGTTCCAGGGGAAATGGATCGCAAGGGAAAGTTGCCTGCCGATAAATCTGTTGGAAATAAGGGCCATTTACTTGGCTCTAGTTCAGGCAAAGGACAGTCTGCAAGGAATACCGGTCCAGATTCGCTCAGACAATGCGACAGCTGTAGCGTACCTCAATCATCAAGGAGGAACTCACAGCAAAAGATTGATGGAGGAAGTAACTCCCATTCTAAGATGGGCAGAGCTCCATCTCCCAGCATTGTCAGCAGTGTTTGTCCCAGGTGTTCTGAACTGGGAAGCGGATTTTCTCAGTCGACACACCATTCAGGAAACCGAATGGGCATTACACCCAGAAGTGTTTCAGACACTAGTGAACAGATGGGGTCTACCAGAGATAGACCTCATGGCTTCTCGTCTAAACAACAAAGTTCCAAGGTATGGATCGAGAACAAGGGACCCAGGAGCGGTCCTTGTAGACGCACTGTCAGTAGAATGGAAATTTCATCTGGCATATCTGTTCCCTCCAATATGTCTGTTACCCAGAGTAGTGAGAAAAATAAAGCAAGCAAAGGTAGCGATAATTCTAATAGCTCCAGCTTGGCCAAGAAGGCATTGGTACACAGATCTGCTGAGAATGTCCGTGGAAGCACCGATACTGCTCCCTCAACGTCCAGATCTGCTAATGCCGGGTCCTTGTTGCCACAGTCATCTGGATCGTCTGTCTTTGACGGCGTGGCTGTTGAAACCTCTATCTTAGAAGCTAGAGGATTTTCAAAACAAGTAATCCAAACTATGCTTAGAGCAAGAAAGCCTTCTTCAGCTCGTGTGTATCATAGAATATGGCAAGCCTATATTCATTGGTGTACTGGAAAAAGTTTGAATCCAAGATCTTTTAAAGTATCCAGGATTTTGGATTTCCTTCAAGCAGGATTGGATAAATGTTTGAAAGTTGCTTCCTTGAGAGTTCAAGTATCAGCATTAACTGTATGGTTTCAGCGGAAGATTGCTGATTTACAGGATGTACGTACTTTCTTTCAGGGAGTTGTACATATTCAACCTCCATTTGTCCCTCCTGCAGCTCCCTGGGATTTGGATTTAGTTCTTAAATTCCTCCAGGGTCCTCCGTTTGAACCGCTTAAGAGAACAGATCTTAAATGGTTAACGGCTAAAGTGCTTTTTCTGCTGGCAATGGCGTCAGCCAGAAGAATGTCAGATTTAGGAGCGTTATCGTGTAAGTCTCCTTTCCTAAGTTTTTTTCCAGACAGAGCAGTTCTCAGAACGAGATCTGGTTATCTTCCGAAGGTGGTTTCAAAGTTTCACCTGAATGAAGAGATTGTAGTCCCAGCTTTTCAGGTATTGGGACTATCTGCAGGAGAAGCGTCGCTGGACGTAGTCCGAGCTTTAAGAATCTACATAGATCGTACTAGTGCCATCAGGAAAACAGATTCTCTCTTCATCCTCTACGGATTTCATAGAAGAGGATGGCCTGCTAGTAAACAGACGCTGGCGAGATGGCTCCGAATGGTAATATCAGAAGCTTATTCTCATGCAGATCTCCCTACTCCGGCTAATGTCTCTGCTCATTCTAAACGTAAGGTAGGTCCTTCATGGGCAGCACAACAGGGTGCTTCAGCAGAACAGATTTGTAAGGCGGCCGCGTGGTCTTCCATAAACACATTCATTAGACATTATGCCTTGGATACTTTTGCCTCCTGTGTAATCAGGAGCGTCCCCACCACTAAAATTGGCTTTGGGAATCCCAATGTTATCCTGTGGATAATCCTGTGGACCCAGCCAGAGAAATAGACGTTATGGTAATAACTTACCGTTGATAACGTGATTTCTCTTATGTCCACAGGTATCCACAGGGATCCCACCCTGATGCACCTGATTTGAGGATCTTGACAATCACTAAACCTCTTCCCTCTTGTATGGAAGGGTGTGCATGTGTGTTCTTATCGCCTAAATAGGTTTCTACCTGATGCTCCTGCCTAAATCACTGTGGAAAGAACTGATTTGACTGAGTCAGTGGGCGGGACTATATGGGGAAGCCCCGATGCATCCTGGGAGGCCAGAAAGCTTGTGACCGTGTTGGTGCCATTTCCACTGTCGCTCAACCATATCCCAATGTTATCCTGTGGATACCTGTGGACATAAGAGAAATCACGTTATCAACGGTAAGTTCTTACCATAACGTCTATTTTAGATTCTTCATGGCATAACATGGCTTAGCTCCCTTTGCAAAAAAATTGCAGTAGTAATAAAATGGGATGAAGTTTAAGTGTATAACATACCTCCCAACTTTCTTCTTTGTCAAAGCGGGACACAGCGCGTGTTCCCGGAAAAGGGGCATGGCCTGTGAAAAGGGGCGTGTCATCGCGGGAGGACCAAAATCACAAGCCACGCTCCCCATTTCCGTCACTGAGGGGGCATGCCCAGTGCTCTGTGAGCTGCTAGCATGCCCCCTCTCCTCCTGCAGAGCAGCGAGTGCAGGAGCCTCCCAACTGCCCCCCCCCCTCACCACGGGACACTGCAGCCTGCAGGTGGGACAGTGGGACAGTCCCAAAAAAACGGGACTGTCCCGCGAAAATCGGGACAGTTGGGAGGTATGGTATAAAGAAATTGCGGGGTCATTCCGACCTGATCGTAGCTGTGCTAAATTTAGCATAGCTACGATCACTTACACTGACATGCGGGGGGGCGCCCAGCATAGGGCTAGTCCGCCCCGCATGTCAGGCCGCACCCCCCTCCCCCCGCACAAGTACAAAAGCGATGCTTTTGTACTTGTAGAGTAAATCCCAGCAAGCGCAGCTCCTGCGGCTGGCCGGGCGTTACTCGTCACTGCCCTGGGTCACAGTGGCTACATATGTCACGCAGCTGCTATGGCCCACCCCCCGCACCGTCCGGCCACACCTTCGTTGGCCAGTCTAGTCAGATTGCTTAGAAATTAAGCATACATCTCTCCATGTGTACCCTCCTTGACTGTTTATGTATGTGTACTGAAAATGCAAAAACTAGTAACATTACAAAGTTAACACTGCTGTATTGTAAAATATCCACATTTTCCAGTTGCTAGTTCTTATTTCCTATCTTCCAGCAAACATATATTGCTTGATCAGCATTTTCAGCCAAAGCTCTCAGACTTTGCCATGATACATTTGAGGTCTAACCTGATAAATACCACACCACATCACACCATAAAGATGGATCATGCCGCACTGAGGTTCCTGGCACACCTGCCAGAGGAGTACATTAGGAAAGGAGAACTGTCACTGAAAACTGATGTGTACAGCTATGGAATTGTTGTGAGTCCATGAAGAATTACCTTTAACAGTTTTATTTCAAACCAAGAATTTCATAAGAGACATTTACAGTTCTCATAAACTTTTATGGAGATGAATCTTTTTGTTAGTGCTTAATTTGTATAAAAATACAAGGATATAAAAATTCTGGCTCCTGCTTGCTACTTAATAAATGTAGTTGTTAATATAATAACATTAGTAACCATTTTAATGTTTTATGAATCTCATAAGGTAACAATGGAAGTTTTAAGTGGATGTCAAGCAATACTTAATGGATCCAAATGTACATATCTGGTAAGATTTATTTCTGTAGTTGTTTCTAAATACGTAAAAGACACATATTGATGTACTACCTTAATGTAATATATTGTTTGTGCAAACATCATTCACATTCTATAATATAGAGATCAAAAATAATACTCTTGTTGTTAATCAATGGTGTCCTTTTCTGTTGATGTCATTTAAGCTAGGGGGCAACTACACACCTGCAATACCCAAGAATTTACATATGTTGGCTAAAACAAGACTATCTGTAAAGGCAATCTTAATATTGTCACAGTGACCATAGGCTTCATACAGTAGGTAACGGTGACCTCTTTGTATGGTTTGCTATATTAACATTTTCAGAATAAAAAATCTTTGCACCATTGCATATACATTTATCAGACTGCTAACCATTTAGCTACATAGCAAAGAAACCTAGGTGGATATGTGTCCTCATACACAGGATCTAGCATATTTCTCTGACGTCCTAAGTGGATGCTGGGGACTCCGTCAGGACCATGGGGAATAGCGGCTCCGCAGGAGACAGGGCACAAAAATAAAGCTTTAGGATCAGGTGGTGTGCACTGGCTCCTCCCCCTATGACCCTCCTCCAAGCCTCAGTTAGGTTTTTGTGCCCGTCCGAGCAGGGTGCAATCTAGGTGGCTCTCCTAAAGAGCTGCTTAGAAAAAGTTTTTTAGGTTTTTTATTTTCAGTGAGTCCTGCTGGCAACAGGCTCACTGCATCGAGGGACTTAGGGGAGAGAATTTCAACTCACCTGCGTGCAGGATGGATTGGATTCTTAGGCTACTGGACACCATTAGCTCCAGAGGGAGTCGGAACACAGGTCTCACCCTGGGGTTCGTCCCGGAGCCGCGCCGCCGACCCCCCTTACAGATGCTGAAGATTGAAGGTCCGGAAACAGGCGGCAGAAGGCTCTTCAGTCTTCATGAAGGTAGCGCACAGCACTGCAGCTGTGCGCCATTGTTGTCACACACTTCACACCAGACGGTCACGGAGGGTGCAGGGCGCTGCTGGGGGCGCCCTGGGCAGCAATATATAATACCTTTTAAGGCAAAAGAATACATCACATATAGCCATTAAGGCTATATGTATGTATTTAACCCATGCCAAATGTCTAAAACTCCGGGAGAAAAGCCCGCCGGAATAGGGGGCGGGGCTTATTCTCCTCAGCACACAGCGCCATTTTCCTGCTCAGCTCCGCTGTGAGGAAGGCTCCCAGGACTCTCCCCTGCACTGCACTACAGAAACAGGGTAAAACAGAGAGGGGGGGCATATTTTGGCGATATTTTTATATATTTAAGCGGCTATAAGGAACAACACTTATATAGGGTTGTTCCCATATATATTATAGCGCTTGGGTGTGTGCTGGCAAACTCTCCCTCTGTCTCGCCAAAGGGCTAGTGGGGTCCTGTCTTCGATAAGAGCATTCCCTGTGTGTCTGCTGTGTGTCGGTACGTGTGTGTCGACATGTATGAGGACGATGTTGGCGTGGAGGCAGAGCAATTGCCGATAATGGTGATGTCACCCCCCAGAGAGTCGACACCGGAATGGATGGCTTTGTTTATGGAATTACGTGATAATGTCAGCACATTACAAAAATCAGTTGACGACATGAGACGGCCGGCAAACCAGTTAGTACCTGCCCAGGCGTCTCAGACACCGTCAGGGGCTGTAAAGCGCCCTTTACCTCAGTCGGTCGACACAGACCCAGACACAGACACTGAATCTAGTGTCGACGGTGATGAAACAAACGTATTTTCAAGTAGGGCCACACGTTATATGATCACGGCAATGAAGGAGGCTTTGCATATCTCTGATACTACAAGTACCACAAAAAGGGGTATTATGTGGGGGGTGAAAAAACTACCTGTAGTTTTTCCTGAATCAGAGGAATTAAATGATGTATGTGATGAAGCGTGGGTTAACCCAGATAGAAAAATGCTAATTTCAAAAAAGTTATTAGCATTATACCCTTTCCCGCCAGAGGTTAGGGCGCGCTGGGAAACACCCCCTAGGGTGGATAAGGCGCTCACACGCTTATCGAAACAAGTGGCGTTACCGTCTCCTGATACGGCCGCCCTCAAGGATCCAGCTGATAGGAGGCTGGAAACTACCCTGAAAAGTATATACACTCATACTGGTGTTATACTGCGACCAGCCATCGCCTCAGCCTGGATGTGCAGTGCTGGGGTCGTCTGGTTGGATTCCCTGACTGAAAATATTGATACCCTGGATAGGGACAGTATTTTATTGACTATAGAGCAATTAAAGGATGCTTTCCTTTATATGCGAGATGCGCAGAGAGATATTTGCACTCTGGCATCGAGAGTAAATGCGATGTCCATATCTGCCAGAAGGAGTTTATGGACGCGACAGTGGTCAGGTGATGCGGATTCCAAACGACATATGGAAGTATTGCCGTATAAAGGGGAGGAATTATTTGGCGTCGGTCTATCGGATCTGGTGGCTACGGCAACTGCCGGAAAATCCACTTTTCTCTATCGTCCTAGTGGATGCTGGGGTTCCTGAAAGGACCATGGGGAATAGCGGCTCCGCAGGAGACAGGGCACAAAAGTAAAGCTTTCCGATCAGGTGGTGTGCACTGGCTCCTCCCCCTATGACCCTCCTCCAAGCCAGTTAGATTTTTGTGCCCGGCCGAGAAGGGTGCAATCTAGGTGGCTCTCCTAAAGAGCTGCTTAGAAAAGTTTAGCTTAGGTTTTTTATTTTACAGTGAGTCCTGCTGGCAACAGGATCACTGCAACGAGGGACTTAGGGGAGAAGAAGTGAACTCACCTGCGTGCAGGATGGATTGGCTTCTTGGCTACTGGACATCAGCTCCAGAGGGACGATCACAGGTACAGCCTGGATGGTCACCGGAGCCTTGCCGCCGGCCCCCTTGCAGATGCTGAAGTAAGAAGAGGTCCAGAATCGGCGGCAGAAGACTCCTCAGTCTTCTAAAGGTAGCGCACAGCACTGCAGCTGTGCGCCATTTTCCTCTCAGCACACTTCACACGGCAGTCACTGAGGGTGCAGGGCGCTGGGAGGGGGGCGCCCTGGGAGGCAAATGAAAACCTATTTTGGCTAAAAATACCTCACATATAGCCTCCGGAGGCTATATGGAGATATTTAACCCCTGCCAGAATCCGTTAAGAGCGGGAGACGAGGCCGCCGAAAAAGGGGCGGGGCCTATCTCCTCAGCACACAGCGCCATTTTCCCTCACAGAAAGGCTGGAGGGAAGGCTCCCAGGCTCTCCCCTGCACTGCACTACAGAAACAGGGTTAAAACAGAGAGGGGGGGCACTAATTTGGCGTTAGAAATATATAAAAAAGATGCTATAAGGGAAAACACTTATATAAGGTTGTCCCTATATAATTATAGCGTTTTTGGTGTGTGCTGGTAAACTCTCCCTCTGTCTCTCCAAAGGGCTAGTGGGTCCTGTCCTCTATCAGAGCATTCCCTGTGTGTGTGCTGTGTGTCGGTACGTGTGTGTCGACATGTATGAGGACGATGTTGGTGAGGAGGCGGAGCAATTGCCTGTAATGGTGATGTCACTCTCTAGGGAGTCGACACCGGAATGGATGGCTTATTTAGGGAATTACGTGATAATGTCAACACGCTGCAAGGTCGGTTGACGACATGAGACGGCCGACAAACAATTAGTACCGGTCCAGACGTCTCAAAAACACCGTCAGGGGTTTTAAAACGCCCGTTTACTTTAGTCGGTCGACACAGACACAGACAGGGACACTGAATCCAGTGTCGACGGTGAATAAACAAACGTATTCCTTATTAGGGCCACACGTTAAAGGCAATGAAGGAGGTGTTTCATATTTCTGATACTACAAGTACCACAAAAGAGGGTATTATGTGGGATGTGAAAAAACTACCGTAGTTTTTCCTGAATCAGATAAATTAAATAAAGTGTGTGATGATGCGTGGGTTCCCCCCGATAGAAAATTATGGGCGGTATACCCTTTCCCGCCAGAAGTTAGGGCGCGTTGGGAAACACCCCTTAGGGTGGATAAGGCGCTCACACGCTTATCAAAACAAGTGGCGGTACCGTCTATAGATAGGGCCGTCCTCAAGGACCAGCTGACAGGAGGCTGGAAAATATCATAAAAAGTATATACACACATACTGGTGTTATACTGCGACCAGCGATCGCCTCAGCCTGGATGTGCAGAGCTGGGGTGGCTTGGTCGGATTCCCTGACTAAAAATATTGATACCCTTGACAGGGACAGTATTTTATTGACTATAGAGCATTTAAAGGATGCATTTCTATATATGCGAGATGCACAGAGGGATATTTGCACTCTGGCATCAAGAGTAAATGCGATGTCCATATCTGCCAGAAGATGTTATGGACACGACAGTGGTCAGGTGATGCAGATTCCAAACGGCACAAAGGTGTATTGCCGTATAAAGGAAGAGGAGTTATTTGGGGTCGGTCCATCGGACCTGGTGGCCACGGCAACTGCTGGAAAATCCGCCGTTTTTACCCTAAGTCACATCTCTGCAGAAAAAGACACCGTCTTTTCAGCCTCAGTCCTTTCGTCCCTATAAGATCATATCTGCCCAGGGATAGAGGAAAGGGAAGAAGACTGCAGCAGGCAGCCCATTCCCAGGAACAGAAGCGTTCCACCGCTTCTGACAAGTTCTCAGCATGGCGCTGAGACCGTACAGGACCCCTGGATCCTACAAGTAGTATCCCAGGGGTACAGATTGGAATGTCGAGACGTTTCCCCTTCGCAGGCTCCTGAAGTCTGCTTTACCAAGGTCTCCCTCCGACAAGGAGGCAGTATGGGAAAAAATTCACAAGCTGTATTCCCAGCAGGTGATAATTAAATTACCCCTCCTACTACAAGAAAAGGGGTATTATTCCACACTATATTGTGGTACTGAAGCCAGAAGGCTAGGTGAGACTTATTCTAAAAAATTTTTTGAACACTTACAAAGGTTCAAATCAAGATGGAGTCACTCAGAGCAGTGATAACGAACCAGGAAGAAGGGGACTATATAGTGTCCCGGGACATCAGGGATGCTTACCTCTATGTCCCAAATTTGCCCTTCTCACTAAGGGTACCTCAGGTTCGTGGTGCAGAACTGTCACTATCAGTTTCAGACGCTGCCGTTTGGATTGTCCACGGCACCCCGGGTCTTTACCAAGGTAATGGCCGAAATGATGATTCTTCTTCGAAGAAAAGGCGTCTTAATTATCCCTTACTTGGACGATCTCCTGATAAGGGCATAGTCCAGGGAACAGTTGGAGGTCGGAGTAGCACTATCTCGGATACTGCTACAACAGCACGGGTGGATTCTAAATATTCCAAAATCGCAGCTGATCCCGACGACACGTCTGCTGTGCCTAGGGATGATTCTGGACACAGTCCAGAAAAAGGTGTTTCTCCCGGAAGAGAAAGCCAGGGAGTTATCCGAGCTAGTCAGGAACCTCCTAAAAACAGTGCATCATTGCACAAGGGTCCTGGTAAAAATGGTGGCTTCCTACGAAGCAATTCCATTCGGCAGATTTCACGCAAGAACTTTTCAGTGGGATCTGCTGGACAAATGGTCCGGATCGCATCTTCAGATGCATCAGCGGATAACCCTATATCCAGGTGTCTCTCCTGTGGTGGTTATAGAGTGCTCATCTTCTAGAGGGCCGCAGATTCGGCATTCAGGATTGGATGCTGGTGACCACGGAGCCCAGCCCGAGAGGCTGGGGAGCAGTCACACAAGGAAAAAATTTCCAGGGAGTGTGATCAAGTCTGGAGACTTTTCTCCACATAAATATACTGGAGCTAAGGGTAAATTTATAATGCTCTAAGCTTAGCAAGACCTCTGCTTCAAGGTCAGCCGGTATTGATCCAGTGGGAAAAACATCACGGCAGTCGCCCACGTAAACAGACAGGGCGACACAAGAAGCAGGAGGGCAATGGCAAAAACTGCAAGGACTTTTCGCTGGGCGGAAAATCATGTGATAGCACTGTCAGCAGTGTTTCATCCCGGGAATGGAAACTGGGAAGCAGACTTCCTCAGCAGGCACGACCTCCACCCGGGAGAGTGGAAGTTTTTTCCACATGATTGTAAACCGTTGGGAAATACCAAAGGTGGACATGATGGCGTCCCGTCTGAACAAAAAACGGGACAGGTATTGCGCCAGGTCAAGAGACCCTCAGGCAATAGCTGTGGACGTTCTGGTAACACCGTGGGTGTACCAGTCGGTGTATGTGTTCCCTCCTCTGCTTCTCATACCTAAGGTGCTGAGAATTATAAGACGTAGAGGAGTAAGAACTATACTCATGGCTCCGGATTGGCCAAGAAGGACTTGGTACCCGGAACTTCAAGAGATGCTTACAGAGGTCTTATGGCCTCTGCCGCTAAGAAGGGACTTGCTTCAGCAAGTACCATGTCTGTTCCAAGACTTACCGCAGCTGCGTTTGTCGGCATGGCGGTGGAAAGCCGGATCCTAAGGGAAAAAGGCATTCCGGAAGAGGTCATTCCTACCCTGGTCAAAGCCAGAAAGGAGGTGACCGCATAACATTATCACCACATGTGGCGAAAATATGTTGCGTGGTGTGAGGCCAGGAAGGCCCCACAAAGAAATTTCAACTCGGTCGTTTCCTGCATTTCCTGCAAACAGGAGTGTCTATGGGCCTCAAATTGGGGTCCATTAAGGTTCAAATTTCGGCCCTGTCGATTTTCTTCCAGAAAGAATTGGCTTCAGTTCCTGAAGTCCAGAAGTTTGTCAAGGGAGTATTGCATATACAACCCCCTTTTGTGCCTCCAGTGGCACTGTGGGATCTCAACGTAGTTCTGGGATTCCTCAAATCACATTGGTTTAAAACCAGTCAAATCTGTGGATTTGAAGCATCTCACATGAAAAGTGACCATGCTCTTGGCCCTGGCCTGGACCAGGCGAGTGTCAAATTGGTGGTTTTTTCTCAAAAAAGCCCATATCTGTTTGTCCATTCGGACAGGGCAGAGCTGCGGACTCGTCCCCAGTTCTCTCCCTAAGGTGGTGTCAGTGTTTCACCTGAACCAGCTTATTGTGGTGCCTTGCACCTACTAGGGACTTGGAGGACTCCAAGTTGCTAGATGTTGTCAGGGCCCTGAAAATATGTTCCAGGACGGCTGGAGTCAGGAAAACTGACTTGCTGTTATCCTGTATGCACCCAACAAACTGGGTGCTCTTGCTTCTAAGCAGACTATTGCTAGTTGGATGTGTAATACAATTCAGCTTGCACATTCTGTGGCAGGCCTGCCACAGCCAAAATATGTAAATGCCCATTCCACAAGGAAGGTGGGCTCATCTTGGGCGGCTGCCCGAGGGGTCTCGGCTTTACAACTTTGCCGAGCAGCTACTTGGTCAGGGGCAAACACGTTTGCTAAATTCTACAAATTTGATACCCTGGCTAAGGAGGACCTGGAGTTCTCTCATTCGGTGCTGCAGAGTCATCCGCACTCTCCCGCCCGTTTGGGAGCTTTGGTATAATCCCCATGGTCCTTTCAGGAACCCCAGCATCCACTAGGACGATAGAGAAAATAAGAATTTACTTACCGATAATTCTATTTCTCGGAGTCCGTAGTGGATGCTGGGCGCCCATCCCAAGTGCGGATTATCTGCAATACTTGTACATAGTTACAAAAATCGGGTTATTATTGTTGTGAGCCATCTTTTCAGAGGCTCCGCTGTTATCATACTGTTAACTGGGTTTAGATCACAAGTTGTACGGTGTGATTGGTGTGGCTGGTATGAGTCTTACCCGGGATTCAAAATTCCTCCCTTATTGTGTACGCTCGTCCGGGCACAGTACCTAACTGGCTTGGAGGAGGGTCATAGGGGGAGGAGCCAGTGCACACCACCTGATCGGAAAGCTTTACTTTTGTGCCCTGTCTCCTGCGGAGCCGCTATTCCCCATGGTCCTTTCAGGAACCCCAGCATCCACTACGGACTCCGAGAAATAGAATTATCGGTAAGTAAATTCTTATTTTTTACCTCAGACCCCCTCCCAACAGAAAAAGACACCGTCTTTTCAGCCGCAGTCCTTTCGTTCCTATAAGAACAAGCGGACAAAAGGACAGTCATATCTGCCTCGGGGCAGAGGAAGGGGTAAGAGAGGGCAGCAAGCAGCCCCTGCCCAGGAACAGAAGCCCTCCCAGGGTTCTGCAAAGCCCTCAGCATGACGCTGGGGCCTTACAAGCGGACTCAGGAACGGTGGGGGGTCGACTCAAGAATTTCAGCGCACAGTGGGCTTGCTCACAGGTGGACCCCTGGATTCTACAGGTAGTATCTCAGGGTTACAGGTTGGAATTCGAGAAGTCTCCCCCTCGCCGGTTCCTAAAGTCTGCTTTGCCAACGTCTCCCTCGGACAGGGCGACGGTATTGGAAGCCATTCACAAGCTGTTTGCTCAGCAGGTGATAGTCAAGGTACCCCTCCTACAACAGGGAAAGGGGTATTACTCCACGCTATTTGTGGTACCGAAGCCGGACGGCTCGGTAAGACCTATTCTAAATCTCAAATCTTTGAACCTGTACATACAAAAATTCAAGTTCAAGATGGAGTCACTCAGAGCAGTGATAGCGAATCTGGAAGAAGGGGACTTTATGGTGTCCCTGGACATAAAGGACGCTTACCTGCATGTCCCAATTTGCCCTTCACATCAAGGGTACCTCAGGTTCGTGGTGCAAAACTGTCATTATCAGTTTCAGACGCTGCTGTTTGGATTGTCCACGGCACCTCGGGTCTTTACCAAGGTAATGGCCGAAATGATGATCCTTCTACGAAGAAGAGGCGTATTAATTATCCCTTACTTGGACGATCTCCTGATAAGGGCAAGATCCAGAGAACAGCTGGAAGACGGAGTAGCACTAACCCAACTAGTGCTGCAACAACACGGGTGGATTCTGAATTTTCCAAATTCTCAGTTGACCCCGACGACACGTCTGCTGTTCCTGGGAATGATTCTGGACACGGTTCAGAAAAAGGTGTTTCTTCCGGAGGAGAAAGCCAGGGAGTTATCCGAACTTGTCAGGAACCTCCTAAAACCAGGGACAGTGTCTGTGCATCAATGCACAAGAGTCCTGGGAAAGATGGTGGCTTCTTACGAAGCGATTCCATTCGGCAGATTCCACGCACGAACTTTTCAGTGGGATCTGCTGGACAAATGGTCCGGATCGCATCTGCAGATGCATCAGCGGATAACCTTATCGCCACGGACAAGGGTGTCTCTTCTGTGGTGGTTGCAGAGTGCTCATCTGTTAGAGGGCCGCAGATTCGGCATACAGGACTGGGTCCTGGTGACCACGGATGCCAGTCTGAGAGGCTGGGGAGCGGTCACACAAGGAAGAAACTTCCAGGGAGTATGGTCAAGCCTGGAGATGTCTCTTCACATAAATATACTGGAGCTAAGAGCGATTTACAATGCTCTAAGTCTGGCAAAACCCCTGCTTCAGGGTCAGCCGGTGTTGATCCAGTCGGACAACATCACGGCAGTCGCCCACGTAAACAGACAGGGCGGCACAAGAAGCAGGACAGCAATGGCAGAAGCTGCAAGGATTCTTCGCTGGGCGGAAGATCATGTGATAGCACTGTCAGCAGTATTCATTCCGGGAGTGGACAACTGGGAAGCAGACTTCCTCAGCAGACACGATCTACACCCGGGAGAGTGGGGACTTCATCCAGAAGTCTTCCACATGATTGTGAACCGTTGGGAAAAACCAATGGTGGATATGATGGCGTCCCGCCTGAACAAAAAACTGGACAGGTATTGCGCCAGGTCAAGAGATCCTCAGGCAATAGCTGTGGACGCTCTGGTAACACCGTGGGTGTTCCAGTCAGTGTATGTGTTCCCTCCTCTGCCTCTCATACCAAAAGTACTGAGAATTATACGGCAAAAGGGAGTAAGAACGATACTAGTGGCTCCGGATTGGCCAAGAAGAACTTGGTACCCGGAACTTCAAGAGATGCTCACGGAGGATCCGTGGCCTCTACCTCTAAGACGGGACCTGCTTCAGCAGGGACCGTGTCTATTCCAAGACTTACCGCGGCTGCGTTTGACGGCATGGCGGTTGAACGCCGAATTCTAAAGGAAAAAGGCATTCCGGAAGAGGTCATTCCTACACTGGTAAAGGCCAGGAAGGAGGTGACTGCACAACATTATCACCGCATTTGGAGGAAATATGTTGCGTGGTGTGAGGCCAGGAAGGCCCCCACGGAGGAATTTCAACTGGGTCGATTCCTACATTTCCTGCAAACAGGATTGTCTATGGGCCTCAAATTGGGGTCCATTAAGGTTCAAATTTCGGCCCTGTCGATTTTCTTCCAGAAAGAATTGGCTTCAGTTCCTGAAGTCCAGACTTTTGTAAAAGGAGTACTACATATACAGCCCCCGGTTGTGCCCCCAGTGGCACCGTGGGATCTTAATGTAGTCTTGGATTTTCTAAAATCCCATTGGTTTGAGCCGCTCAAATCGGTGGAGATGAAGTATCTTACATGGAAAGTAACCATGCTACTGGCCCTGGCTTCAGCCAGGAGAGTGTCAGAATTGGCGGCTTTATCCTATAAAAGCCCATATCTGATTTTCCATTCGGACAGGGCAGAACTGCGGACGCGTCCTCATTTTCTGCCTAAGGTGGTGTCAGCGTTTCACCTGAACCAGCCTATTGGGGTGCCTGCGGCTACTAACGATTTGGAGGATTCCAAGTTGTTGGACGTGGTCCGGGCATTGAAAATATATATTTCAAGAACGGCTGGAGTCAGAAAGTCTGACTCGCTGTTTATATTGTATGCACCCAACAAGCTGGGTGCTCCTGCTTCTAAGCAGACGATTGCTCGTTGGATTTGTAGCACAATTCAACTTGCACATTCTGTGGCAGGCTTGCCACAACCAAAATCTGTCAAGGCCCATTCCACAAGGAAAGTGGGCTCATCCTGGGCGGCTGCCCGGGGGGTCTCGGCATTACAACTCTGCCGAGCAGCTACGTGGTCGGGGGAGAACACGTTTGTAAAATTCTACAAATTTGATACCCTGGCTAAAGAGGACCTGGAGTTCTCTCATTCGGTGCTGCAGAGTCATCCGCACTCTCCCGCCCGTTTGGGAGCTTTGGTATAATCCCCATGGTCCTGACGGAGTCCCCAGCATCCACTTAGGACGTCAGAGAAAATAAGATTTTACTTACCGATAAATCTATTTCTCGTAGTCCGTAGTGGATGCTGGGCGCCCATCCCAAGTGCGGATTGTCTGCAATACTTGTACATAGTTATTGTTACAAAAAAATCGGGTTGTTATTGTTGTGAGCCGTCTGTTCAGAGGCTCCTACGTTTGTCATACTGTTAACTGGGTTCAGATCACAAGTTGTACGGTGTGATTGGTGTGGCTGGTATGAGTCTTACCCGGGATTCATTATCCTTCCTTATTGTGTACGCTCGTCCGGGCACAGTATCCTAACTGAGGCTTGGAGGAGGGTCATAGGGGGAGGAGCCAGTGCACACCACCTGATCCTAAAGCTTTATTTTTGTGCCCTGTCTCCTGCGGAGCCGCTATTCCCCATGGTCCTGACGGAGTCCCCAGCATCCACTACGGACTACGAGAAATAGATTTATCGGTAAGTAAAATCTTATTTTTTGCCATATGGTGCAAGACATCATTCCCTTCCTAGTCATAGCTACAGTATTTAACAAGGACTGTGGCAGTACATGGAGTACAGTAAGTACTGTCTGTACATTACAGAAGCACCACTTTTCACTTGGATGTAACATATGCTTTAGCGTTGCCTATATTGTGAGTGGGTTTTTTTTTTTTTTAAAGAAAGAAGTGTTTTGGAACCAAATGGAGAAACGTGGAACTGAATCTTTTCTAGCTATAATGGATATGAAATCTAACAACTGGCCCTATGGTGTTGCACAAACACTTTTTGGAGTATCTATTGAAAGTACAGCACTGCGTTCCAAAGAGAGGCCCACTATGGAAGAGGTAAGAGTGAATGCTTTCTTTTCTGAATGATCATGTTTATTGTTATAGTAACTTTACCTTTTTTCAAGGTACCAGGAAAATATGGAGTGAATTCCACATTGTGAGGAAAAGTCTAATATTAGACAAGAAATAGTCTGTTTTAACCAGTAAAATATCTTTACATGGTAGACTTCCATATGGTGATACAGTTGTTTGAGTTTCCAGTCTAAAGTGACTGATAGCCAGAGGCGTAACTAGGGTTTTTGGCGCCCAGGGCAAATGAAAAAATGGTGCATCCTTCCCCCACCCCAACCATGCCAAAAAAGTTTTTGATGCCTCCACCGTTGCCATATGAAAAGTAAAGAATTTGCTCCAAAAAGGGTGTATGGCCTCACTGCAAGGGTTGTGGAATTGCAGGATAAGACTACCTTATACCCCAGTTTTGCAGCCTGCACGCCCAGACATTGGTCACCACAGGAAAATAAAAATCCTGATTCATGCATTATGCACCACACCGAAATGCCCCTTGCCACACACCGTAATGCCCGTTATGCATTATGCTACACACCGTAATGCCCCTGACACATTATGCCACACACCGTAATGCCTGTGACACATTATGCCACACATCGCAGTGCCCATTTCACATTATGCCACACATCATAATGCCTGTGACACATCATGCCTCAGTAAGGTACCTGAATGTGTATAAATGGACTTCAGGGTAACCTCCTGTTTGCGATCCGCAGCATCTTTGAGGGTAGCCATATCCTGGGACGGCAGGGCTACCTTTTTGGATAAGCGAGTTAAAGCTTTGTCCACCTTAGGGGAGGACTCCCATCGTAACCTGTCCGTTGGCGGGAAAGGATACGCCATAAGAATCCGTTTGGAAATCTGCAGTTTTTTATCTGGAGATTCCCAAGCTTTTTCACATAACTCATTCAGTTCATGTGAGGGGGGAAAAGTTACCTCAGGTTTCTTTCCCTTATACATATAAACCCTTGTGTCAGGGACAGGGGTTTCCTCTGTGATGTGCAAAACCTCCTTAATTGCTATAATCATATATCGGAGTGATTTAGCCAACTTTGGCTGTAACTTTGCATCATCGTAATCGACACTGGAGTCAGAATCCATGTCGGTATCTGTGTCAACAATTTGGGATAGTGGGCGCTTATGAGACCCCGACGGTCCCTGCGACATAGGATCAGGCACGGGTTGAGACCCTGACTGTCCCAATGCATCAGCCTTGTCTAATCTTTTATGCAAAGAATTAACATTATCATTTAAAACCTTCCACATATCCATCCAATCAGGTGTCGGCGCCGTCGGCGGAGACACCACATTCATTTGCTCCCGCTCCTCTCCCACATAGCCTTTTACATCAGACATGTCGACACAAGCGTACCGACACACCACACACACAGGGAATGTCCTTTCTGAAGACAGTTCCCCCACGAGGCCCTTTGGAGAGACAGAGAGAGAGTATGCCAGCACACACCCCAGCGCTATATAACCCAGGAATAACACAGTAACTTAATGTTAACCCAGCAGCTGCTGTTAATATACTTTTTTGCGCCTAATTATGTGCCCCCCCTCTCTTTTCAACCCTCTTCTACCGTGTATCAGCAGGGGAGAGCCTGGGGAGCTTCCTCTCAGCGTGCTGTGGAGAAAAAATGGCGCTGGTGAGTGCTGAGGGAGAAGCCCCGCCCCCTCGGCGGCGGGCTTCTGTCCCGCTTTAATGTTATCTCTTTGGCGGGGGCTCCTACATATATACAGTGCCCAGCTGTATATATGTGTTTATTTGCCAGAATGAGGTCCCAATGCTGCCCAGGGCCCCCCCCCCCCCCCCTGCGCCCTAACAGTGACCGGAGTATGTGTAGGTGTGTGGAGCAATGGCGCACAGCTGCAGTGCTGTGCGTTACCTCCAGTGAAGATCACGAAGTCTTCTGCCGCCTGTGAAGTCTTCTTGCTTCTCATACTCACCCGGCTTCAGTTTTCTAGCTCTGCGAGGGGGACGGCAGCGCGGCTCTGGGACGGACGGCGAGGGTGAGATCCTGCATACCGATCCCTCTGGAGCTAATGGTGTCCAGTAGCCTAAGAAGCAGGACCTAGCTTCAGAGAGTAGGGCTGCTTCTCTCCCCTCAGTCCCACGATGCAGGGAGTCTGTTGCCAGCAGAGCTCCCTGAAAATAAAAAACCTAACAAAAAACTTTCCATCAGCAAACTCAGGAGAGCTCACTGAAAAGCACCCAGCTCCTCTGGGCACAGAATCAAACTGAGGTCTGGAGGAGGGGCAGAGAGGGAGGAGCCAGTGCACACCATGAACTAAATTCTTTCTTAAAGTGCCCATGTCTCCTGCGGAGTCCATTTCTCTCCATGGTCCTTACGGAGTCCCCAGCATCCTCTAGGACGTTAGATAAAGAAAAAAAAAAACAACTCCATCTACATTTTACTGTATGATATCCAATTTAGGGGACAACATATAGCACACCGTATGGGACTGTCCTATTTAGGAATAAAATAAGGACATTAACATTTTTGCAATTATCAGATTAGTCCACTGTGGTCAATTATAGAAATATAGATTTATGATCCACCTCTTATGCTTAAGTACTAATATTTTTATTTTTGGGGGTTTTATATGCGCATATTAATTTTTGATGTTAGTATTCTTTATATGATTAATTTTATAGATATTAAAAATAATACAAAGTAATTAATGTATTGAGTACATTCATGTTCTGTTGCCTCAATTTGATTTTATTAGCACAAGGGGATACAGTATTTTTTTGCCATTACACATTTTGCCACATATCGTAATGCCTGTGACACATTATGCCACACACACTGCAATGCCCATTATACATTTTGCCACACACCACAATGCCCATGATACATTATGCCACAATACCCATTACACGTTATGCCACACAGTAAGGCTTCTAATTACTTTTAAATTACCTGCTCGTTGCCAGGGGTTTCATGCTCTGGGTTCCATGCTCGTTGCCAGGGGTGTAATGCTCTGGGTTCCAGGCTTATTGCCAGGGGTGTAATGCTCATTGCCAGGGGTTTCATACTCTGGGTGTCATGCTCGTAGCCAGGGGTGTAATGCTCGTTGCCAGGGGTTTCATGCTCTGGGTGTCATGCTCGTAGCCAGGGGTGTAATGCTCTGGGATCCAGGCTCATTGGCGCCAGCACTAAGCACTCCCGGCACTTCTGGGTAAAGCTATAGTGTAGTGTTCCCTGTAAGATGCTAGAGGTCCAGTATTAACTCTAGCATCTGTCTTCTCCAAGGCAGTGGCCATTTTAAGGAGGGACATTTAGCAGATTTACATGCGGATGACTATTCCGCATGGGAATCTGCTTAAACAGTGGCGGCGCACTCTAATCATAGCACCTCCAAAGACAGTCTGTATACATATAACTGCGGACAGGAGAGCGAGAACTGTGAGAGGTAATAGGGGAGGATGTATGGGTAGTACCTGTAAACATAACAAAGGGGGAAGAAGGTGGAAGGGAGGACAAGGGGGTGAAAGAGAGGGAGGAGGAGGAGGAGGAGAAGAGAAAGTGAGAGGTTGAGGAGAGACAGAGGGAGGGGGATAAGAAAAGAGATATAGGAGAAGGGAGGAGGAGGTTAGAGATATAGGAGAAGAGAGGAGAAGGTTAGAGATATAGGAGAAGGGAGAAGGAAGTTAGAGATATAGGAGAAGGTAGGAGGAGAAGGAGGTTAGAGATATAGGAGAAGGGAGGAGGAGGTTAGAGATATAGGAGAAGGGAGGAGAAGGTTAGAAATATAGGAGAAGGGAGGAGGAGGTGATTAGAGATATAGGAGAAGGGAGGAGGAGGAGGTTAGAGATATAGGAGAAGGGAGGAGGAGGAGGTTAGAGATATAGGAGAAGGAGGAGGAGGTGGTTAGAGATATAGGAGAAGGGAGGAAGAGGAGGTTAGAGAATTAGGAGAAGGGAGGGGGAGGAGGTTAGAGATATAGGAGAAGGGAGGAGGAGGTTAGAGATATAGGAGAAGGGAGGAGGAGGTTAGAGATATAGGAGAAGGGAGGAGGAGGTTAGAGATATAGGAGAAGGAAGTTAGAGATATAGGAGAAGGAGGTTAGAGATATAGGAGAAGGGCGGAGGAGGTTAGAGATAGGAGGAGGAGGAGGAGGAGAAGGAGGAGAAGAAGAAGGAGATATAGGAGAAAGAGGGAGGAGGAAAAGAAAAAAGGAGGGGAAAGAAGGAGAGAGAGAGAGATATTGGATTGAGAATGGGGAGGAGAGAGAGGGAGAAGGAAAAGAGAGAAAGAGAGAGAGAAGACGAGAGAGGGGAGGAGAAGAGATTGGGAGTAGGAGAAGCGAGAGAGAGAGAAATTAAAGAAGTGAGAGGGAGGAGGAGAAGAGTGATAAAGGGAAAACGCAACCAAAACCCCGTTTTCGGACTTTGGACGCATCTTTCATATGTACTTAGTCATGGACGCCAGGGCTTCAGTGCAATGGCTAATGTCAACTTTTGGCCTATGGGCTTCTTTCTGCATCTGCCCAACTGAGAGGGATCCAGTTGGATCCCTCCCAGCACCCCTGCAGCCTTCGCTTCACTGCACAGGCGCAGAAGGTTTTCCAGGGCCGAAACCCGGAAGTAGAGTTTCCGGCACTGATTGCAAAGGACATCTCTTATCGGAAGAGCTGTCCTTTGTGATACTAATTGGATATGTTAGTATCAATGCAGTAAGTGGCAGGAAGCACTGCGGATGTTTAGTGCATTCTGCCCAGAGAGAGAGGGAGGGACGAAGGAGGGCAAGAGAGGGGGAGGAGAAAAATAGAAAGAGAAGAAGAAGGGAGAGAGGAGGAGGAGGAGGAGGTAGTAAAGGCAGTCTCAGTCTGTTAACAGAGGACAGGGGAGGGAGGACAATGTGGGGCAATAGGGGCAGTAGGAGGAAGGGACAGTGCCTATGTATTAATACAAGAGAACACGAAGTAGAGACAGAGGAGAGAGATGATTACTCCAGCACCAGGCTGTAGTGCAGCACTGCCTGGAAGAGGCAGGAGAAGGTCTGCGGAGCGGGAGACCAGGGGAGTCAGGAGAAGGGCTGTGGAGGGGGAGACCAGGGGAGTCAGGAGAAGGACTGTGGAGGGGGAAACCAGGGGAGTCAGGAAAAGGACTGCGGAGAGGGAAACCGGGGGAGTCAGGAGAAGGACTGCGGAGGGGGGAACCGGGGGAGACAGGAGAAGGGCTGCAGAGGGGGAGAACGGGGGAGGCAGGGGAAGGAGTGCACAGGGGGAAACAGAGGGAAGGTCAAGGAAAGTGAAGTATAAAAGCTGGAGAGAGAGGACTGCGATAAGAATCCTGTCCTCTCCCGGTGTCCCAGCTCTGTCCAGGTTGCCAGGAGCAGCGCAACATAGCATAGGGAGAGAGGAGGTGGGGGCAATAGGGGCAGGAGGCAGAGGTCGTCGGTCTGCATACTCTTAACAGAGGAAGAGGAAAGGAGGGGGAAGACTGTGTGGGACAGTGCCTGTACAAGAGGTAGAACAAGGGGAGAGAAATGAATCATGCCAGGCAGGCCGAGCCATAAAGCTGTGCTGCTTGAGAGAGGCAGAAGGAGTGCTGCAGAGGGGAAAAATGGGTAGTTAGGTGAACGGTTGCCCGGCTATGGAGCGGGTGACTAGGCAGACAGGAGTAGTACTGCAGAGGGGTAGACCTAGCAAGAGGCAGGAGAAGACTGCCCGGCTGTGGAGCGGGTGACCAGGAAGGCAGGAGAAGACCTGCGGATTGGGAGACCCGAGGAGGCTGGAGAAGGGCTGCCCGGCTATGGAGCAGGTGACCGGGGAGGGAGGAGAAGGGCTGCTGCGGCTACGGAGCAGGTGACTGGGGAGGGAGGAGAAGGGCTGCCCCGGCTACAGAGCAGGTGGCTGGGGAGGGAGGAGAAGGGCTGCCCTGGCTATGGAGCAGGAGACCGGCGAGGGAGGAGAAGGGCTGCCCTGGCTGCGGAGGGGAGACCAAAGTGAGGCAGGAGAAAGGCTGCGGAGGGGAGACCGGGGGAAGGGGAGAAAAGTAAATTAGAGCAGCTGGAGTGACGTTTATAGCAGGGAGGTGCTGTGACCTGTGATGAGGGTCCTGTCCACTCCCGCTGTCCCAACTCCGTTGCCAGGAGCAGCAAAATATAAACCAGTTTGGGATGGAGGATTGTATGCATCTCCGGCCTTGATAGTACTTCGTATAATGTTGCTGGCGACGCCCCCCTCTGCTGGGCCTGTCATGGCGCCCAGGGCATATGCCCTGCTCGCCCTGCCCTCGTTACGACACTGCTGATAGCTATTCAGTTGTTTGTTTGTTTTCTCATAGCTTCTGTCTAAAGTGGTCAGGAGCTACAGATGTGTCCTCTTACATCTTTGTGCGCTATAAGTTGTGTTACAAATAACATGTGAGTGCCATGTGACTCGTTACGACTCAGCATTTTTTTTGCAATTTTTTTACTGTATTTGCATACAAAATGCAATGCTACATTGTTTTCCTGGAAAACACTGTAATGTAGCATTTCGGATGCAGATACAGCTTCAATAACACAGAGAAGAAAGGCATGCTGCATATAATTTTAATCAGCAGAAGCTGCTTGTGCGTCTAAAATGCATTTTTGCAGAAAATATTGCAAAAAAAGATGCTTGGAGCTACAGATTCCCGCAACGTCATGGCATGACCTGAAGGGCTGTTTAGCGTGACTGCAGCAAGGATGTAAGAGGACACATCTGTCATTTGATTTTTGGGGGGCACCCAGCCCTGACCCTGCATGTACTGTATTGTCGATTTCTGCTCAACACTCCTGAGAAATCCACGTGGCGGATGTGCCTTAACTTCAGCACGTCCAGCACTTGGCATGAGCTAAGCCGCTTATTGAGCCTTATCCCGTTCTTTTCAGCACAAGAAAGCAGCCGTTGCTGCTCCCGGTCACTTTATACAGAAGTTACAGGAGAAATAAACTCCCCCAAGAAAAAAAATAAAGTAAAATAAATTTTTGCTCAGTTGTAAATCATAGTTAAAGAAATGTTAAAAAGTGGTATTTATTATATTAGGCACAAAAAATTGCATCCACTGCTTAGTGCTAATAAAAACCTCTTGAAAACTAGAGTACTAACCAAAAAGCACTAAATGAAAATTAGTTTCACATAAGAATTAATTACAATGAAATGAATGTGCTCCCAAAGTCCTGGAAACTGTATCAAAATGCAGTATAATGTGTGACGTTTCCGCCTTTAATGCTGAGACATCTGTGGTGCCTGGTTGATACTGAGGAGGTGTGGCAAATCTGGGAGGTGTGGCCATACCATCTCCTAAACACCGCCCCCCCCCCTTCAAAAGAAAAAAACAAAAAAACAAAACAAAAAAACATGTCAAATACTGTGTGTGCCGCATTTGTCCCCCTCAGTAGTTGGCGCGGGATGCCTACTAGGCCCATAAATATTAGCAGGCCCTGGTTTCCACATTTCATCTAAATACGTCCTCTTCATCTCCACTTCTCAAACCTGCCAGCATTCACTTTTGCTGCTCTCATGCTTCAAATTGTCTCTCTGGCTGCTTCATATAAGATTTCTCCAACCATGTTACCAGCCGTCTTCACAACAAAAATTAAATTCTGCCCCATATTAGTACAGCGATATGTATGTCCAGCCCAAGCCCCTAATATTAAATATTTTAAGTGAAAAACAGTTATATGGCATAGAATTAAAAACTTTCTCATTAAAAAAAAAAAAAAAACAATACAGAAGGAATTACTGTAAACTAAAATGAGATTACATAAAATCAATTGTAAATATATAACTAGTTATGGTAATAAATTAAGGCATAAGACTTAGTTTCTGCATACATTTATACTTGAAAGTTTTAATACCCATTGGGGCTAGTGTGCAGCACTTCTCCCTCCTTCAGTCAGCGGGTTCCCACCACCCTACCGTCTGTGGCTGGCACCAACTTCCAGTGATGTTCCGGAAGATGGTGTATGCGCAGAAAAGAGAAAATGTACAGTACCTAAATCTTTGCTTTCACAGAGACATACCATCATTTAAAAAATATCAATGGGAAGATGGCGCCAGCGGCTTTTAATTTTATTTTACGTTTATTTACTGACTTATAAAATATATTGTACATTTTCAGCCTTTCTTTAGCTTGGCGCCTTTAATTTACAGTCAGTTTTCAGTGTACATAAAGCATTGCATTACTAAAACATGAACTACTGTTCTGAAACCTTCCATTGCCCCACAACGAGAAAAGCTACTGTACAGCACTAAAATAGGCCAACATATTATAGCCCAGAAACGTTTGCTGCATAAAATACGGGAAGGGGAAGGCTTTACTTATTAAATGTTAAAAGTGGTTTCTTTCTTTGGATCCTGTATTAAGACTTGCATACATATTTCTTCGGAAAAAAAATGACCTGTGTTCATTTACCTTCAGGTTCTTAAAAGTATTGAAGGCTGTAAGGATGCTGACAAGTACAGTGGAGATCAGCCTAAATCACTTGTGTCCGTTCCACCCGGTCTTTGTCCGTTGCCTTGGAGCTATGCCAATGTTCCTGTTGAAAGTGATGAAAGTCTGGACTGTTCCTTCAGTTTGGAAAGGAAAATAGAAGTGGTAACACCATGTGAATGCAGCCAGTCTGAGGTTACATTTTTAGGAGTCAACAGAAAAGTTAGAGATAAAGGAAGCGTTCCATCTCCACCGATACAAAGCAATACTACATCACATAGTGACCATATATTACAGAGAAATGAAATAACCCATAACAACAATCCAGTTGAGTGTAGCTACTCAACGGGGCCAGACACAGTCACAGTATTCTGTGAAGAGTGCATAGCGAATGGTTTTGGCTACTGTAAAAAATAAACTGGAGAGTTTCTCTGACATAATTTAGGGGCTTATTTATGAAAGCCGTTCAAGCTCTATCCTCTGTGAAAAAGGTTGATTTGCTGGAGGTAGTTTTTTCCTATTTATTAACGGCCACTGCTGGTGGTTGCTGTCACCAAGTATTGCCAGCTATAGCCATTGCTGGGCACTCCAGCCTATTTAAAACAAAAGACAGTACTATCTTAATGTCTGAATGCCGATAACCGTGAGCCATTAAAGGAGAAACATGCATTATTATAAATTTTATTTATTATTAAGTAATAAAGGAACCCAGTCTGCCCGCTTACCACGCCCCGCTCTGTTTCGCAGTTCATACAATCAAAGGTAGGGTCTGCAAAGATAAGCTGTGGCGCATGCAGGGGGTGTTCTGAGTACCCAGGACCACCTTGCCCCCTCCTGACTGATGGTCTATGGTTTTGTCCCCCCCACCCCCCGATATCATGTAGTTTACCTAGATAATTGTATAATATATGCCCAGCATTTGGAGTAAATCCTACTAGATGGTGCAATTTTGCTAAAATACATTGAGCTGCAGGGAGGACAAATTCTAAATGTATGAATTGGGAGGATGCTACACGTTAGCTTAACTCTGATTCATAGTTTGAAACAAAAACTGGCCATTATTGCTGAATTGCATACAAAAGCCATCAGTATTAGCCCTGAATGAAAAACAAAATCTTTATACAGCTTGCAACGCAATAGGACAGGTTCAAGAGAATATTTTCACCATTTAGCTGTATTGCTCAGAACTCTAAATAAGGCCCTAATTGTAAAAATTAGATTTATGGTAAGAACTTACCGTTGTTAAATCTCTTTCTTCGAGGTACACTGGGTTCCACAGGGAATAACATCAGGGTGTAGAGTAGGATCTTGATCCGAGGCACCAACAGGCTAAAAGCTTTGACTGTTCCCAGAATGCATAGCGCCGCCTCCTCTATAACCCCGTCTCCGTGCATAGGAGTTCAGTTTTTGTCAACCAGTCCAATGCAGTAGCAGGTAAAAGAGACGACAACCGTTAGTAGCCACATACACCATATTCTCACGACAAGAGAAGTGTCAGCGGCTAATGCCATACCAACCCAAAGAAGCTAAGTGCGTCAGGGTGGGCGCCCTGTGGAAGCCAGTGTACCTCGCAGAAAGAGATTTAACAACGGTAAGTTCTTACCATAAATCTCGTTTTCTGCTGCGGGGTACACTGGGTTACACAGGGAATAACATCGGGGATGTCCTAAAGCAGTTCCACAAGGGAAGGGACGCACTGTAGCGGGCACAAGAACCCGGCGTCCAAAGGAAGCATCTTGGGAGGCGGATGTATCAAAGGCATAGAACCTTATGAACGTGTTCACTGAGGACCACGTAGCCGCCTTGCACACTTGTTCAAAGTTCGCACCACGGCGGGCCGCCCAAGAAGGTCCAACAGACTGAGTAGAATGGGCTTTAATAGTAGCAGGAGCTGGAAGGCCAGCCTGTACATAAGCATGTGCAATCACCATTCTAATTCATCTGGCCAAGGGCTGCTTGTTAGCAGGCCAGCCACGTTTGTGAAAACCAAACAGTACAAAGAGAGAATCAGACTTCCGAATGGAAGCAGTTCTCTTCACATAAATACGGAGAGCCCGTACCACATCCAAAGATCGCTCTTTGGAAGACAAATCAGGAGGGGCAAAGGCTGGAACCACAATCTCCTGATTAAGGTGGAAAAAAGACACCACCTTAGGTAGATACCCGGGGCGTGTTCTAAGAACCGCCCGGTCACGGTGAAAAATCAGATAGGGAGACCTACAATACAAGGCACCCAAATCCGACACCCGTCTGGCAGAGGCAATAGCCAGCAGAAACAACACCTTAAGAGAAAGCCACTTAAGGTCTGCAGATTCAAGAGGCTCAAACGGAGACTCCTGTAATGCCTCCAGAACTACCGACAGATCTCAAGGAGCCACAGGCGTGACATAGGGAGGTTGAATCCGTAACACACCCTGGGTGAATGTATGAACATCAGGCAGAGTAGCAATTTTTCTCTGAAACCAAACTGACAAGGCAGAAATATGAACCTTGATGGAGGCCAGACGAAGGCCCAAGTCCAGGCCCTGTTGTAGAAAGGCCAAAAGTTTGGCCGTACTAAACTTGTAAGTGTCATGATGATTAGATGCCTACCAACCAAAGTAAGAATTCCCGACCCTATGGTAAATCCGGGCAGAAGCCGGCTTACGGGCCTTCAACATAGTCTGAATGATCATCTCAGAAAAACCTTTGGCCCTCAGTACGGAAGCTTCAAGAGCCACGCCGTCAAAGCCAGCCGGGCCAGATCCTGGTAGACACAAGGGCCCTGAATGAGGAGTTCTGGTCGTTGTGGAAGCAGAAGAGGACGCTCTAACGATAGACCCTGAAGCTCTGAGAACCAATGCCATCTGGGCCACGCTGGAGCAATCAGAAGTAGGATTCCTCCTTCTTCCTTGAATTTCCTTAGTACTCTGGGCAGAAGTGACATTGGAGGGAACACATAGGGCAGCCAAAAGTTCAGTGGAATTGCCAGTGCGTCCACGAACGCTGCTTGAGGATATCTTGTCCTTGCTAAGAAGACCGGAACCGTGTGATTTTGTCGAGACGCCATCAGGTCCACATCTGGGAGGCCCCACTTGTCCACTATGAGTTTAAATACTTCTGGATGGAGGCTCCACTCTCTGGCGTGTACGTCCTGACTGAGGAAGTCCGCTTCCCAGTTTAGGACCCCCGAAATGAACACTGCTGATATGGCTGGCAGATGGCGTTCTGCCCACTGAAGAATTCTTGATACTTCTCTCATTGCCATGTGGCTTCGAGTGCCGCCTTCATGATTTATGTACGCCACCGTGGTGGCGTTGTCCGATTGTACTTAAACAGGTCTGTTCCGTATTAAATGCTGGGCCAAGTTCAGAGCACTGAATACCGCCCGCAGTTCCAGAATGTTTATTGGGAGGAGAGACTCCTCCTTGGTCCACCGACCCTGAAGGGAGTGTTGCTCCAACACCGCGCCCCAACCTCTCAGACTGGCATCCATTGTCAGAAGGACCCAGTTGAAGATCCAGAAAGGATGACCCCTGCACAAGTTTCAGGACCTTCTCCTGAGACAAGAACAAACGCTGGTTGAGAGTGTCCAACAACGCCCCCAGGTGCACCATGCTCTGAGCAGGGACCGGGGAAGATTTCTCCCAGTTGATGAGCCACCCGTGGGCTTGCAGAAACTGGAGCATCATTTCCAGATGGCATAGGAGAATTTCTGGGGAATTCGCCAGGATCAACAAATTGTCCAGATACGGGAGGATCCTGACCCCTTGACGGCGGAGTACAGCTGTCATTACCGCCATGACCTTGGTGAAGATGCTCGGAGCCGTGGCCAAACCAAAAGGTAACGCCCAAAATTGGTAATGGAGGTTGCCAACAGCAAACCTCAGGTACTGCTGATGCGGCATTGCAATAGGAATATGCAGGTAAGCATCCTGCATGTCCAGGGAGACCATATAATCCCTGGGTTCCAATGCCAGAACAATAGAGCGAAGAGTTTCCATATGAAACTTGGAGACTCTCATGTATTTGTCCAAGGACTTGAGGTTGAGAATGGGCCGTGAGGACCCATTCGGTTTCAGGACTAGGAACAGCGGTGAATAGTACCCCTTGCCTCTCTGAGCCAGAGGCACCTGTACTACCACTTCTGTGTCCAGGAGGGACTATACCACCGAATGAAGAGCTTTTGCCTTCACCTGATCTGAAGGGACTTCTGTCAGGCAAAATCGATCTTCAACCATTCCTGGGTAAACCCTAGAAGTCGGCCTCCCACTCTGGGATCCCCCAGAGGGAGGCCCGCCCCGTCATGCAGCAGGCTTGTCAGTTTTGGAAGCAGGCTGACGGGCAGCCCAGGCCCGTTTAGGTTTGGGCTTAGTGGGTTTGGAAGTGCGAGCCTGTTTCGGGTATGCCTGACCCTTTGCTTTCCCTGAAGGATGAAAGGAGCGAAAGGAAGTACTCTTGGCCTTCGGTACCGAAGGAGCAGTACTAGGTAGACACGCTGTTTTAACAGAAGCTAAGTCAGCCACTATCTTGTTGAGGTCCTCTCCAAAAAGAATGTCTCCCTTAAAATGGAGCACCTCCAGGGTTTTCTTAGAATCCAGATCCACAGACCAGGATCGTAGCCAAAGAATCCGGCCAGACAGCATGGACGTAGTAGAAGCCTTGGCCGCCAGAATACCGGCATCAGAGGTTGCCTCCTTAATGTAATGAGTAGCTGTGACAATATATACGATAGACATTGTCTAGCATTATCAGAGAAGTTGGAAGGCAGCTCCGCTTCCACCTCCTGAGCCCACGCTTCAATAACCTCTGCAGCCCATGTTGCTGCAATAGTGGGCCGATGCACAGCACCTGCCATGGTGTAAATCGCTTATCCGTCGGTTCTTACAGAGACGTGACGGTAGTTACAGGCAGAGCTGAGGATACCACCAGCCGCGCCACCTGCGAATCCACTGGCGGGGGTGTTTCCCAATTCTTACTTAGCTCCACAGCGAGGGGATAGCGAGCTAGCATCTTCTTGTGAGGTGTGAATTTCTTTCCTGGATTTTCCCAGGATTCCTGATGAATATCAACTAAATGGTCAGAATGAGATAAAACTTGTTTAACCACTTTCTGACGTTTAAACCTATCCGGTTTCTTAGGAGCAGCTTCAGGCTCTGGGTCATCAGTAATTTGAAGAATTAGCCTGATAGTCTCCAATAAGTCAGGAACATCCACCTGTGAGACTGATTCCCCATTAGAAGTATCTGGATCAGTGTCTGTGGGGTCAGTATATACGCCATCCTGATCAGTCAAGGTGTCTCGGACGTGGGTGGATTGTGAGGAAGTAATAGCCCGCTTAGAAGACCCCTTGGTTTTAGGGGAGCGAGGGTTAGATTTGTGTTTGGTCAGAAATTGGTTCAATTGCTGTAACTGATTGGACAGGTGATCTGCCCATGGCGGATTAACCGCAGGGACCATAAGCGGTTGTACCAGCATATGAGGTCCCATAGGGGGCGTAAGTTTAGTTACAAGCATACTTAACCAGGTGGAGAAAGTAGCCCAAGGTGGATCATTTTGAACCCCCGTTGCTACAGTTCCACTGGGGGGTAGGGAACCCCCAGAACCTGAACCCTCTGCTGCTATGTTTTCCTCCAATGTGTCTGCAGCATTACCACCACGCAATGTGGGATCAGCACCAGCTCCTTTGCCCCTTGTAGCTGACATATCTGAAAGCTCAATTCAAGGCAACCCAGTACAATATCAGCAGCTAAATACCTGACAAGAACCCCCTGTGTAGTGTATCAGCACAAACAGAGGATTCAAGAGGTATACGGTGACTAAAAATCACAGAGAAAAATACACAATAAGTATACAGTATCCTGTGAAACACCTATTTCTCTTACGTCCTAGAGGATGCTGGGGACTCCGTAAGGACCATGGGGTATAGACGGGCTCCGCAGGAGATAGGGCACCTAAAAAGAACTTTGACTATGGGTGTGCACTGGCTCCTCCCTCTATGCCCCTCCTCCAGACCTCAGTTAGATCTTGTGCCCAGAGGAGAATGGGTGCACTGCAGAGAGCTCTCCAGAGTTTTCTGTGGAAAAAGAATTTTGTTAGGTTTTTTATTTTCAGGGAGTCCTGTTGGCAACAGGCTCCCTGCATCGTGGGACCGAGGAGAGAGAAGCAGAGCTGGCTTGTCAAGTTGGGCACTGCTTCTAAGGCTACTGGACACCATTAGCTCCAGAGGGAGTCGGAACAAAGGTCTCACCTGGGGTTCGTCCCGGAGCCGCGCCGCCGTCCTCCTCACAGATGTCGAAGAAAGAAGCCGGATAAAGAAGGCAGAAGACATCTTAGGCGGCAGAAGACATCAGATCTTCATGAGGTAAGGCGCGCAGCGGTAAGCTGCGCGCCATTGCTCCCAGTCACACACACACAGAGCAGCACTTAAGGGCGCAGGGGGGGGCACCCTGGGCAGCAATAAACCTCACATTTTGGCACAAATACAGTTGGATTAGACTGCGGAGGCAGTAAATCTATGATCCCCCGCCATTTTATTTAAAAATCACTGGGACCGAAGCCCGCCGTCAGGTGGGCGGGGCTTGATCCTCAGCACTAACCAGCGCCATTTTCTCCACAGAAGCTGCATGAGGAAAACGCTGGCTCCCTGGTCTCTCCCCTGCTGAACTTACAGGCTGGAAAAAAGAGGAGGGGGGCACATTAGCGACGCAGTGAGTGGGAATTGGCATATTATATATAAAAAAGCGCTATCTGGACATATTTTTTCCAGTGTTTTAAGCGCTGGTGTGTGCTGGCATACTCCTTCTCTGTCTCTCCTTAGGACCTGGTTGGGGTTTTGTCCCCTTATAGGTTAATCCCTGTGTGTGTGGGGTGTCGGTACGTGTATGTCGACATGTCTGAGGCGGAAGGCTTCTCCAAGGAGGAGGTGGAGCAAATGAGTGGTGTGTCCCCGTCGGTTGTGCCGACTCCAGATTGGATGGGCATGTGGCATATCTTGAATGCAAGTGTGGCATCTTTACATAAAAGGCTTGATAAGGCTGATTTAGGGGGGACATCAGGGGGTCAATCCTCAGAATGGACCGACTCATAGGGCCCGTCGGGTTCTCAAAAGCGTCCCTTAACACAAGACACTACTACCGACACGGATTCTGATTCCAGTGTCGACTATGACGAAGTAAAATTGCACCCTAGGGTGACTAAAACCATTCAGTGTATGATTGTGGCAATAAGGGATGTGTTGCATATTGTGGATGAACCCTCGGTCCCCGACACAAGGGTACACATGTTAAAGGAAAAGAAACAGATTATTAACTTTCCCACATCTCATGAATTAAATGAATTCTTTGGAAAACCTTGGGAGACTCCGGATAAGAGACCGCAGATCCCCAAAAGAATTTATATGGCATACCCTTTCCCTAAGCAGGACAGGGAGATTTGGGAATCACCCCCCACTGTGGACAAGGCCCTGACGTGCTTGTCCAAGAAAGTGGCGCTACCGTCTCCTGACACAGCGGCCCTTAAGGACCCTGCAGATCGCAGGCAAGAAACTACCTTAAAGTGTATTTATTCTCATATGGGTGCTGTGCTAAGACCGACAATTGCGTCGGCATGGGTGTGTAGCGCAATTGCAGCTTGGACAGATGAGCTGACAGATCAATTTGATAATATGGATAAGGATACTATGGCCCTCATTCCGAGTTGTTCGCTCGCAAGCTGCTTTTAGCAGCTTTGCACACGCTAAGCCGCCGCCTACTGGGAGTGAATCTTAGCTTATCAAAATTTCGAACGAAAGATTCGCAATATTGCGAAAAGACTTCTCTGTGCAGTTTCTGAGTAGCTCGAGACTTACTCTACCAGTGCGATCAGTTCAGTGCTTGTCGTTCCTGGTTTGACGTCACAAACACATCCAGTGTTCGCTCAGACACTCCTCCGCTTCTCCAGCCACTCCCGCGTTTTTCCCAGAAACGGTAGCGTTTTTTTCAAACACTCCCATAAAACGGCCTGTTTCCGCCCAAAAACACCCACTTCCTGTCAATCACATTACGATCACCAGAAGAAGAAAAAACCTCGTAATGCCGTGAGTAAAACACCTAACTGCATAGCAAATTTACTTGGCGCAGTCGCAGTGCGAACATTGCGCATGCGCAGTTAGCGGAAAATCGCTGCGATGCGAAGAAAATTACCGAGCGAACAACTCGGAATGACCACCTATATTCCTAACTTTAGCCCATATTAAAGACGCAGTCTTATTTATGAGGGATGCTCAAAGGGACATTGGATTTCTAGCTTCTAGGGCCAATGCCATGTCTGTCTCAGTGAGAAGATCCTTATGGACTCGCCAGTGGACGGGTGATGCGGATTCCAAGAAACTTATGGAAGTACTACCCTATAAGGGTGATGTATTGTTTGGGGATGCGCTGACGGACCTGGTTTCCACAGCTGCGGCAGGTAAATCAAATTTTTTACCATATATTCCCCAACAGCAAAAGAAAGTAACACCCTATCAGATGCAGTCCTTTCGGTCGCACAAGTCCAAAAGAGGTCGGGGATCCTCTTTCCTCGCCAGAGGTAAGGGCAGAGGCAAGAGAGCACCTGCTTCGGCAGATGCCCAGGAACAAAAGTCCTCCCCGGCTGCTCCAAAACCCACAGCATGACGCTGGGGCTCCCCTGAGGGAGTCCGCACCGGTGGGGGCACGTCTTCGACTTTTCAGTCAGGCCTGGGTCAGTTCGGACCTGAATCCCTCGGTGTTGGAAATAGTTTTCCAGGGTTACAAATTGGAATTCGAGGAGGTGCTCCCCGCGCCGATTTTTCAAATCGGCCCTACCAGCTTCCACATCGGAAAGGGATGTAGTGTTAGCTGCAATTCAAACGCTGTGTATACAGCAAGTGATAATCAAGGTTCCCCTGCACCAGCAGGGAAGAGGTTACTACTCAACCCTATTTGTGGTCCCGAAACCGGACGGTTCGGTCAGACCTATTTTGAATCTGAAATCCCTAAACCTGTACATAAGAAGATTCAAATTCAAAATGTAATCTCTCAGAGCGATAATAGCCAACATGGAGGAGGGGGAGTTTATGGTGTCTTTGGACATAAAGGATGCGTACCTTCATGTCCCCATATATGCCCCCCATCAGGAATACCTGAGATTCGCTGTACAGGATTGTCATTACCAATTTCAGACGTTGCCGTTTGGACTCTCCACGGCCCGAGGATTTTCACCAAGATAATGGCGGAAATTATGGTGGTCCTGCGCAAGCAGGGAGTCACAATTATCCCATACTTGGACGATCTCCTGATAAAAGCGACATCAAGGGAGAAATTGCTGAATAGTGTGGCGCTCTCGTTGAGAGTGCTCCAGCAACACGGTTGGATTCTAAATCTACCGAAATCACAGTTGATTCCGACAACTCGACTACCGTTCCTAGGTATGAAACTGGATACGGAACAAATGAAGGTCTTCCTCCCAATAGAGAAAGCCCAAGACATCCAGAACATGGTCAGAGACCTGCTAAAACCGAAAACGGTGTCAGTTCACCAATGCACTCGAGTTCTGGGGAAAATGGTGGCGGCCTACGAGGCCATTCCCTTCGGAAGGTTCCATGCAAGGACTTTTCAATGGGACCTTCTGGACAAATGGTCCGGGTCCCATCTGCACTTACATCGGAAAATAACTCTGTCCCCAGGGACCAGAGTGTCCCTCCTGTGGTGGTTGCAAAGTGCTCACCTCCTGGAGGGTCGCAGGTTCGGAATTCAGGATTGGATCCTGGTTACCACGGACGCGAGCCTCCGAGGATGGGGAGCGGTCACACAGGGAAAAAAATTTTCAGGGTCTTTGGTCAGACCAGGAGTCCTGTCTACACATCAATGTGTTGGAACTCAGGGCCATTTACAACGGCCTTCGACAAGCGGAGAGTTTTCTTCGAAACCTACCGGTTCTGATTCAATCAGACAATGTCACAGCAGTGGCTCATGTGAACCGCCAAGGCGGGACAAAAAGCAGAGTCGCGATGGCGGAAGCCACAAGGGTCCTTCGCTGGGCGGAAAATCATGTAAGCGCTCTGTCAGCTGTCTTCATTCCGGGAGTGGACAACTGGGAAGCAGACTTCCTCAGCAGACACGATCTCCATCCAGGAGAGTGGGGACTTCATCAAGAAGTCTTTGGGGATCAAGAAGTCTTTGCAGACGTAACACGTCTTTGGGGAACTTCTCAAATAGACATGATGGCGTCACGCCTCAACAAAAAACTTCAGAGGTACTGCGCCAGGTCTCGGGACCCTCAGGCAATAGCAGTGGACGCTCTGGTAACACCGTGGGTGTTCAAATCGGTCTACGTGTTTCCTCCTCTTCCTCTCATCACAAAAGTGTTGAGGATAATAAGACGAAGAAGAGTACGAACGATACTCGTTGTCCCAGACTGGCCTCGAAGGGCCTGGTACTCGGATCTACAAGAGATGCTCACAGGAGATCCCTGGCCTCTTACTCTGAGGGAAGACCTGTTGCAGCAGGGGCCCTGTGTATTTCAAGACTTACCGCGGTTACGTTTGACGGCATGGCGGTTGAACGCCGAATCCTAGCGAAAAAGGGGATTCCGGAAGAGGTCATCCCTACTTTAATAAAGGCTAGGAAGGAGGTGACGATAAAACATTATCACCGTATCTGGCGAAAGTATGTGTCTTGGTGTGAGACCAAGAATGCACCTACGGAAGATTTTCATCTGGGTCGTCTTCTCCATTTCCTACAGACAGGAGTGGATATGGGCCTGAAATTAGGCTCTGTTAAGGTACAGATTTCGGCCCTCTCGATTTTCTTTCAGAAGGAATTCGCTTCTCTTCCAGAAGTCCAGACGTTTGTAAAGGGAGTGCTGCATATCCAGCCCCCTTTTGTGCCTCCAGTGGCACCATGGGACCTGAACGTGGTGTTGCAGTTCCTAAAATCACACTGGTTTGAACCGCTTAATAAGGTTGAGTTGAAATTTCTTACCTGGAAGGTGGTCATGTTGTTGGCCTTAGCATCAGCAAGGCGAGTGTCAGAATTGGCGGCTTTGTCACACAAGAGCCCCTACTTGATTTTTCATGTGGATAGAGCTGAATTGAGGACACGTCCGCAATTTTTACCTAAAGTGGTTTCTTCATTCCATATGAATCAACCTATTGTAGTGCCTGTGGCTACAAGTGACCTGGAGGATTCCAGATCCCTGGACGTAGTCAGGGCCTTAAAAATTTATGTAGCCAGGACGGCTAGAATTAGGAAAACAGAGGCTCTGTTTGTCCTGTATGCGGCCAATAAGATTGGCGCTCCTGCTTCGAAGCAGACTATTGCTCGCTGGATCTGTAATACGATTCAGCAGGCTCACTCTACGGCAGGATTGCCGCTACCAAATTCAGTTAAGGCCCATTCCACTAGGAAGGTGGGCTCCTCTTGGGCGGCTGCCCGAGGCGTCTCAGCATTACAACTTTGCAGAGCGGCAACTTGGTCGGGGTCAAAGACTTTTGCTAAATTCTACAAGTTTGATACCCTGGCTGATGAGGACCTAGCGTTTGCTCAGTCGGTGCTGCAGAGTCATACGCACTCTCTCGCCCGATTGGATGCTTTGGTATAAACCCCATGGTCCTTACGGAGTCCCCAGCATCCTCTAGGACGTAAGAGAAAATACGATTTTAAACCTACCGGTAAATCTATTTCTCCTAGTCCGTAGAGGATGCTGGGCGCCCGTCCCAGTGCGGAAACTCTGCAAGACTTGTATATAGTTGTTGCTTACATAAGGGTTCTGTTACAGTTGACATCGGTCTGGGACCGTTACTGTCGTTTGTTCATACTGTTAACTGGTTATGTATGTTCCAGGTTACATGGTATGATTGGTGTGGGCTGGTATGAATCTTGCCCTTGGATTGCTAAATCCTGCCTTGTATTGTCCATCTCCTCTAGGCACAGTTCTCTAACTGAGGTCTGGAGGAGGGGCATAGAGGGAGGAGCCAGTGCACACCCATAGTCAAAGTTCTTTTTAGGTGCCCTATCTCCTGTGGAGCCCGTCTATACCCCATGGTCCTTACGGAGTCCCCAGCATCCTCTACGGACTAGGAGAAATAGATTTACCGGTAGGTTTAAAATCTTATTATTAAATAATAACCCTGACGCACCTAGCCCCCTCAGGTTATAGAATACAGGGATAGCAATCTGAGTGAGATACACAAAATGGAAGTCACACAGCAGCTATATGCACACACACATAGTCACATTGTACAATGCAGAAATTATGACATGCAATAAAACTGCACTGGACTAGCAATACAAAGTAATACTAAGTATAGCTATACAATCAATAGATATAAAGACTGGATGTATATCACAGGGTACTTGTACTATATAACCTTGACTAAATGCACTGTTTCTCAACTAACACTGTCAGCAGACATGTAGAATACTTAAGTGTCCTGTAAAATGCACAGCGCTGACATGCAGGCGGCTTTACAGAGGAGGATTTGCCCAAACAGTCCCAGGATCAGCTCTGCTTGCTATAATGGCGCCCAAACGCTAACAGGGAGTGAGGGAGAGAGATATATGCAGCTTCAGGGCGGGAACATTTACTCTAAATGGCGCCCCGGGGGGGAGGGGCTACAGGTCAAAGCCTTATCCTCTTGCTGGACTTCACCACCGGGTACTGCGGGTTATATAGTAAATGGTTTTTAGTAAAACCGACCTGTGCCCTTGCCCTGGTGGTCTTGTGGGGTCCCTGTACTGCCACAGTGTCCACGCCGGCGCGCGAGGCCCGCCTCCCACCGGCCACGACGGATCGCGATTTCCAGCGGGTCCCGCCTGGGGGACCCTCTGACCTCCTCCCTGAGTGCGGCCATGTGATCCTGGAGAGCTTTGGTGGTGTGTGTGCCTGACAGATGAAAACCGGAGCCTCCGCTGTAAGTACCCGGCAACCAGGACATGGGAGTATACAGCGCCACTGGGGTAGGTGATGGAGCTGCAGTAGGAGATGTCTGACTAACACTCATGGTGCCTCTGCTGCAGCCCTTGAAGTCTTCAATATTCACTTAAGAAAGGTCTTCTGAGGGCTGCTGTAGCAGCCCACCTGTTGTATGCCTGCACTGCATGGCACCAACTACAAAACTGAGCTCCTGTGCACGGAGGCAGGGTTATAGAGGAGGCGGTGCTATGCATTCTGGGAACAGTCAAAGCTTTTAGCCTGTTGGTGCCTCGGATCAAGATCCTACTCTACACCCCGATGTTATTCCCTGTGTACCCCGCAGCAGAAAAAAAGTATTGGGGGATGAATACGTTTTCAAGGCCCATTAGTTATCAAAAAAGTGATTTCATTGTGTTATGGGACAATTAGTCATTCAAAATGTGGACAGTTGGTGGTGGGTGCTCCACAATGTGCTTCTGCAAAGGTTGTAGTTTTGACTACCGTGATCAGATGAGGTTTGGCTGTAGGGGGGATGAGACTTTTACTGGATGAGGAAGAAGTGTTAGCCAGCCTTGTGAACTGAGCATAAGCAGAGTGGGCTGAAGGGAAGGACAATTGTTTCTATTCTAAACTATAGCAACTGACTATAGTATCTTATGAGTAGCTGTTATTTGTTATCTATACCTTATTTAACAGTTGTAATTTAACTTATTGTTTATGTTTACTTAATAAAGATTTGATTTTAATTTGAACACATTTTGTGTGAATATTGTTAGGGTCTCCTGCCCTGTGCTGCCACGTCGTCATGGCAACCGGGAGACAAGTGCTAGTGGAGTAACCTGAGCGCAGCTGATACTCCGGTTCGGGTCTTTTGCTGTGCAGTGGTTATAGGCTCTGTGCACGGCAGGGGATCCGGTGCTGGTTTTTGTGCTCACAGTCTGTGAGGTCTGAGTGGGGCGTGGACAGCACCTGCTTTATAAGGCCTCTTTTCAGGGTAAGCAGATGCTGCTGAATCTTTGTTGGTTAGTCAGTTCATGAAAGTTAGCCAGTACTGTGTAGCTTTGTATTTGTTTGTTGCTTACTGCAAATAGGCCTGGGGATTTGGTATTACACTCTGCCAATCCAGACCTAGCAGTAAGACTGGAGTCAGTCGTTTAGCTTGCTGGGGTTCTGTTACTACTCTGTGAACTTAGCAAGTTTGCGGCTGTATTCTAAGACTTGCCTGTCTAATCCTGTCTCACTGTGCTAGGTGTCAGGGGTCAGTTTAGTGGCAGTAAGCTAAAACCTGTGCACTGCAAGTGAGAATCAGGATTGTGGAGTCTCTCCTTGTGTCTATCATTCCATCTCTGACCAAGGAGTTTACTGCCACACCCGTTGGTAACCCTTTAGGGTTTTGCTGTTGCCCTTAGCAACAGCATTTCGGGTTCTCTACGTATTAAAACACAACATCTTGCTATTTCCATCTGAGCAGTTCTAATACAAGGGAGATACCCAGTTCCTTAGCCTCTGGGCTTCTCTGTTCACTTTGTGTGTATTTTGTTACCCTATCACCTTCTGTGTACGTTATGTCATATTCCCCAGTTTGTCTGTGAGTCCATTTGTTTTGCATAACAGTTCAAACACCAGTACATTCCTGCAGACACTGGAGTGCATAACAGTTCTGACACCAGTACTTTCCTGCAGGCACTGGTGTGCATAACATATTCAGCAGCCTAATACTCCTGTTGAAATTTTGTGGGAATATGGAGCATACCCCTCAAAATACGTTGCAACAGGTGGTCGATCAGGTGCAGGTCCTGACTCGACAATTTAATGATTTGTCCATTAAAATGCACACCTCCCAGGCTGCTGGCGGAGCTCCCGCAGCAGCAGCACCTGCAGGGGTTAAGGAGCCGAAAGTAAATCTCCCGGATCGTTTTTCTGGAGATCGCTCGCAGTTCTTTTGTTTCAAGGAGAGCTGCAAGCTATACTTCCGGCTTAGGCCTCAGTCTTCTGGGTCGGAGATTCAGCGGGTGGGCATAGTGATTTCCTTGCTACAAGGAGACCCACAGGTCTGGGCATATGGGTTGCAGCCTGACTGTCCGTCGCTTAAAAGTGTTGATGCTTTTTTTACGGCACTGGGCATGTTGTATGATGACCCTGACAAGACGGCCTCAGCCGAGGCTCAGATTTCGATCCTTAAGCAAGGGCGAAGGCCAGTTGAGGTTTACTGTACGGAGTTTCGGAGGTTGGCCCATGATACCCAGTGGAATGACCCAGCCCTGAGACACCAGTACCGAAGAGGTCTTTCTAACCAGATAAAGGACCAACTGGTACAATATCCCTTGCCTGATAGCTTGGATCAGCTCATGCAGTTATCCATCCGGGTGGATAGACGGCTGAGAGAGCGTAGGCTTGAAAGGGAGACTGAGATTTCCTTCCTTCCCAAGGGAACCTCAGACTCTGAGGAATTTTCTGAGGAGCCTATGCAGATTGGGGCTACCCGCCTCTCCTCGCGTGAGAAGACGCGGAGGAGACAGCAGGGCTTGTGTTTGTACTGTGGGAATAAAGGTCATGTGGTAGTATCATGCCCAGAAAAGCCGGAAAACTTCAGGGCCTGAGGGTGATGGGAAATATCCTGTCAGGCCAGAAGTCAGAATTTCCCAAGAAGACTTTTATCATTCCGGTGACCTTGGAGATCCTCGGTCAAACTGTCAAGACTGAGGCCTTTGTGGACAGTGGGGCCGACGGGGTTTTTATGGACCGCCAATTCGCCCTGAAACACTCTGTTCCCTTAGTACCCTTGGCATCGGAAATTGAGATTTGTGGGTTAAACGGGGAACCATTATCCCAAGGTAAAATTACCTCTTGCACTAGCCAGATTTCTTTGTTTATTGGAGCCACACACTCTGAAAAATTGTCCTTTTATGTGACTGTCTGTACTTTTGCCCCATTGGTGTTGGGGTTACCCTGGTTAAGGGCCCACAATCCTCAATTTGACTGGGTCTCTGGGGAGATTCTTAGTTGGGGTACTGATTGTTTCAGGAGTTGCTTGAGCCTTCCAGTCAGGCTCTCGCAGCTAAGTTTGCCAGGATTGCCAGGGTGTTATGCAGATTTTGCGGACGTGTTCTCCAAAAAAGTTGCAGAGGTACTACCTCCCCATCGCCCCTATGACTGTGCCATTGATTTGTTGCCAAATGCTAAGCTTCCCAAGAGCAGGTTGTACTCCCTGTCACATCCTGAGACTCAGGCTATGGCAGAGTACATTCAGGAGAACTTGGCTAAGGGATTTATCAGACCTTCACAGTCTCCAGTTGGGTCGGGGTTCTTCTTCGTGGGTAAAAAGGACGGTTCGTTGCGACCCTGCATCGACTTCAGGGAATTGAACCGTATCACGATTAAAAACTCATACCCACTGCCTCTCATTTCGGTCTTGTTTGACCAGCTTCGTACTGCCACCATTTTTTCTAAGATTGACCTACGCGGTGCGTACAATCTAATCCGAATAAGAGAGGGGGATGAATGGAAGACTGCCTTTAATACCCACTCAGGGCATTATGAATATTTGGTGATGCCTTTTGGGCTCTGTAATGCCCCGGCAGTCTTCCAGGATTTCATGAATGATGTGCTCAGGGAATATTTGGATAGATTCTTAGTTGTATACTTAGATGACATCCTAATCTTCTCCCATTCCCTGGAGGAACATCGGAAGCATGTACGCTTAGTCCTCCAGAAACTCAGAGACCACCGGCTTGGGGCGAAGCTGGAGAAGTGCGAATTTGAAGTTCAGCAAATCGCATTTCTAGGATATATTATCTCCCCAGAAGGTTTCCAAATGGAGGGTTCCAAGGTACAGGCAGTCCTGGATTGGGTGCAGCCCACTAGTTTGAAGGCGCTTCAGCGTTTCCTGGGCTTTGCGAATTTTTATAGACGATTTATCGCTGGATTTTCGTCTATAGTGGCGCCCTTGGTGGCACTCACTAAGAAAGGGGCGGATGTTGCTCACTGGTCTTGTGAGGCTAAAGCGGCTTTTGCCCGTCTCAAAAGGGCATTTGTTTCGGCCAAGGTGCTGCGACACCCAGATCCAGAGCGTCCTTTTGTGGTGGAGGTGGATGCCTCTGAGATGGGTATTGGGGCAGTGCTTTCTCAGATGGGAGTGTCTGATAATCGCCTTCATCCCTGTGCTTACTTTTCCCGTAAATTTTCGCCTGCCGAGATGAATTATGACGTGGGTAACCGGGAATTGTTGGCTATTAAGGATGCACTCGAGGAGTGGAGACACTGGCTTGAGGGGGCTAAGTTTGTGGTCTCAATTCTCACTGACCATAAGAATCTGGCATATTTAGAGTCAGCGAAGCGTCTCAATGCCAGGCAGGCACGATGGGCTTTGTTTTTTGCTCGCTTTAATTTTTTGATAACATATCGCCCTGGGTCAAAAAACATCAAGGCTGATGCGCTCTCGCAGAGTTTTGCTCCAATCCAGGAGACCACCGAGGAGCCGTTGCCCATTGTTTCCCCATCATGTATTAAAGTGGGCATTACCCAGGACCTCTTATCATTAGTCCTTAGAGCACAGGAGCAGGCTCCTCCAGACCTTCCGGTAGGTCTTTTGTTTGTGCCTCCTAGGTTAAGACAGCGAGTGTTCCTGGAATTCCATGCCAAGAAGTCGGCAGGTCACCCGGGTATTGCCAGAACTCGGGAGTTGCTATCTAGGGCGGTGTGGTGGCCCTCGGTGGCTAAGGATGTGGATCAGTGGGTTCGGGCATGTGACATCTGTGCCCGAAATAAGACTCCTAGAGGGGTTCCTGTTGGCCCATTACATCCACTCTCTATCCCATCTAAGCCATGGACCCACATTTCAATGGATTTTGTGGTGGACTTGCCCAAATCCTCGGGGATGACAGCCATCTGGGTTGTCGTTGACAGGTTTTCGAAGATGGCGCACTTCGTTCCACTGGTTGGGCTGCCATCAGCCAGACGCCTGTCTGAATTATTTATGCTGCATGTTGTGCGTCTCCACGGGTTGCCACTTGATGTGGTCTCTGACCGCGGATCCCAGTTTGTGGCCAAATTCTGGAGGGCATTTTGTTCCGATCTCCAGATTTCTGTCAGCTTGTCGTCAGGCTACCATCCGCAGTCTAATGGGCAGACTGAAAGGGTGAACCAGTCCTTGGAGCAGTTCCTCAGGTGTTATGTCTCCAAGTGTCAGACTGACTGGGTTGCTCATCTGTCCATGGCGGAGTTTGCCTATAACAACGCGGCTCACTCTGCTACAGGGATCTCTCCCTTCCTTTGTGTGTATGGGCATCATCCTAAGGCCAATTCTTTTGACCCCCTGGACTCCACGCCTGGTGGTTCCTCTGTGGTTTCGGTCCTTAGAGGTATTTGGCGGAAAGTGAAGAAAGCCCTTGTGTCTGTGTCATTAGTGACCAAAAGGGTTTTTGATAAGCGGAAAAGACCCTGCAGCTTCAAATTAGGAGACTTCGTCTGGTTGTCAACCAAGAATTTGAAGTTGAGACAGCCATCTCATAAGTTAGGCCCCCGGTTCATCGGCCCTTATAAGATCACCAGGGTTATCAATCCGGTGGCATTTCAGTTAGATCTGCCCCGTTCTTTGGGTATCAATAAAACATTTCATTGTTCCCTTTTAAAACGGGCGATTAGTAATCCTTCTTCCAGTGGAAGACCTTCCCCTCTTCTGATACGTGGCCAGAGGGAGTTTGTTGTTGAAAGGATTCTTGACTCCAAGGTGGTTCGGGGTCGGCTGTCATTTTTGGTGCACTGGAAGGGGTATGGCCCGGAGGAGCGGTCGTGGGTGCGCAGTTGTGATCTTCATGCCCCCAGACTGATACGCTCTTTCTTCTCGCAGTTCCCCGATAAACCCGGTGGTAGGGGTTCTTTGACCCCTCGTCAGAGGGGGGGTACTGTTAGGGTCTCCTGCCCTGTGCTGCCACGTCGTCATGGCAACCGGGAGACAAGTGCTAGTGGAGTAACCTGAGCGCAGCTGATACTCCGGTTCGGGTCTTTTGCTGTGCAGTGGTTATAGGCTCTGTGCACGGCAGGGGATCCGGTGCTGGTTTTTGTGCTCACAGTCTGTGAGGTCTGAGTGGGGCGTGGACAGCACCTGCTTTATAAGGCCTCTTTTCAGGGTAAGCAGATGCTGCTGAATCTTTGTTGGTTAGTCAGTTCATGAAAGTTAGCCAGTACTGTGTAGCTTTGTATTTGTTTGTTGCTTACTGCAAATAGGCCTGGGGATTTGGTATTACACTCTGCCAATCCAGACCTAGCAGTAAGACTGGAGTCAGTCGTTTAGCTTGCTGGGGTTCTGTTACTACTCTGTGAACTTAGCAAGTTTGCGGCTGTATTCTAAGACTTGCCTGTCTAATCCTGTCTCACTGTGCTAGGTGTCAGGGGTCAGTTTAGTGGCAGTAAGCTAAAACCTGTGCACTGCAAGTGAGAATCAGGATTGTGGAGTCTCTCCTTGTGTCTATCATTCCATCTGTGACCAAGGAGTTTACTGCCACACCCGTTGGTAACCCTTTAGGGTTTTGCTGTTGCCCTTAGCAACAGCATTTCGGGTTCTCTACGTATTAAAACACAACATCTTGCTATTTCCATCTGAGCAGTTCTAATACAAGGGAGATACCCAGTTCCTTAGCCTCTGGGCTTCTCTGTTCACTTTGTGTGTATTTTGTTACCCTATCACCTTCTGTGTACGTTATGTCATATTCCCCAGTTTGTCTGTGAGTCCATTTGTTTTGCATAACAGTTCAAACACCAGTACATTCCTGCAGACACTGGAGTGCATAACAGTTCTGACACCAGTACTTTCCTGCAGGCACTGGTGTGCATAACAAATATATTAGTTTACACTGCACTGGGGCTTGGACAGCCCCAGCCATTATGCAGGGCCATCTTAACAGCAGTATGGGCCCCTGGGCACAGCAATGCACTGGGGCTCCTATCCATCCTCCAGTGGTAGGGGTGGGTGGTGCTATCAGCTTTAATGTCCGCGGGGAGGTTGGGGGTATGGGGGTCATTCCGAGTTGTTCGCTCGTTATTTTTTTGTCGCAACGGAGCGAATAGTCGCTAATGCGCATGCGCAATGTCCGCAGTGCGACTGCGCCAAGTAAATTTCGTATGCAGTTAGGAATTTTACTCACGGCATTACGAGGTTTTTTCTTCGTTCTGGTGATCGTAATGTGATTGACAGGAAGTGGGTGTTTCTGGGCGGAAACAGGCCGTTTTATGGGAGTGTGTGAAAAAACGCTACCGTTTCAGGGAAAAACGCGGGAGTGGCTGGAGAAACGGAGGAGTGTCTGGGCGAACGCTGGGTGTGTTTGTGACGTCAAACCAGGAACGACGAGCACTGAACTGATCCCAGATGCCGAGTAAGTCTGGAGCTACTCAGAAACTGCTAAGAAGTGTCTTTTCGCAATTCTGCTAATCTTTCGTTCGCAATTTTTATATGCTAAGATTCACTCCCAGTAGGCGGCGGCTTAGCGTGTGCAAAGCTGCTAAAAGCAGCTTGCGAGCGAACAACTCGGAATGACCCCCATTGTATCTTCCACTCAGCATGTAGGACCTGGAGCAGTAATTTCTGCTAATTACTCCTTTACTGCACAAATGGGGCAGGAGGGAGAACACTAAACTGTAGAAGTGGGCATTGGGGTGAATGAAGGGGCCCCGGTACATGACTTCCAGGGTGGTATGGGGTGTGTAATACGTAGGGGAGGGGTCAATAGCGGAGTGGGCTTAATATTCATAATTTTCTGGTGAGACGTGAGCTTGCTTGACTGCAGATATATCAAGTTCCTGGAAAAAGACTTCTTAGCTTTGAATGGGATAAAAAAAATGAGAGAGTCTTACCTTTCAGGAAGGACTTGGGGATCAGAGTTCAGGAGCCAGAGCAATCCACCAACGAATATATAAAACTGCATATTAGGCGTGTGGAGCTGGAGCAGGGACCAGCTGCTTGAAGGCTGATATCTCTGGTTGTGGGCATAGCAGAGACAAGATGTCAGTGTCCACCGAAAGTGGAGAGTCCCAGCTTTTGGAGTATACCCTCAGAAAAAATCTAAGTCAGAGCCCAAGAGATCTGGCTGGGAAGAGCAATTAACAGGTTTGGATGGGGACCACTGCTTTGAAGTCGGATATCTCCGGTTCCCTAGGGCCGATTTTCAAAAATATGGTACCCCTGGAAAGAGGAGACCCTCAGCTATCAGCTTAGGGCCCGTATACTCCTGGGGCCCTTGGGCAAGTGCCCATTGAGCCCATACGAAAAGACGGCCCTGCCATTATGGACCAGACTCCATGGAACAGTGCAATAACAGGGCAGCAGTGCCAGCAGTAGGAAGTACGGCACTGCAGTACAGGCTACATGGTTCACTCTGGGCGGCACTTCCAGAAACCCTGCTACCCAGGGTGATGCCCACATCGTTATTAGTATTACTATTATTATCATTGTTACATTCTCCAGGAGCATTAAAAATGAAGCAGACTTAACATTTTTCATGCAGTGATTATAGTGCATCCTTGCATATTTGAATGCATATTTGTGTATCTCCCTATTCTGTTATGTCGCGGTGGTGGATTTTACCATTGTGCAGCCTTCCTCTGCCCAGTAAATTCTGCCATCCGCAAGGACTGCCTAGCAGTTGTAGTGACTTCTCATTAACAGCACTCCCTGTTAATCACAGCCAGGTAGTTAGTCCCAGTGAGAGGAGCAGTCCAGACTGCAATAGCAGAGGGATAGCTTCCCATGTGTAACTACTCCCCTGGTATTACAACAGCTCTACAGTCCCTATGCAGTCCCTAGAAGGCAGCCTGTTTGACAGCAACGTCTGACTTAAGCCCTGCCCTCTGAATTGAGCCACTCCCCCAACTGACACTGGACTTAGGGGTCTATTTACTAAACCTTGGATGGAGATAAAGTAACAGCCAATCAGCTCCTGTCATTTTTCAACCCCAGGCTGTGACATGGCAGTTAGGAGCTGATTGGCTGGTGCTTTATCTCCGTTTGCTTTATCTCCATCTAATGCTTAGTAAATAGACCCCTTAATCCCCACCTCCTGGTGACAACAGTCACTGGGAGGGCAGGGAGGAGATCTGCGCCGCGGCGTCAGCCAGACACAATTCAGAGTGCGGACTCCCTGACCAGACAGGTAAGGATCCGCCGCTGTTATCTAGTAAATTGTATCAATTGTCTCATACATACAGTATATAATTGTAATGGTGTGTACATATGGTGAGACTTATCCTTGCGATTTTGCCTATATAGTCAAAATCGCAAGGAAAGTTAGTGCAAATCGCACTGTGTTGGGCAGCTTGCAATACTGATGCGCACTCTCGCGGGGTTGGTATCGCAAGGAAAGAGAGACTGGGCAGGCAAGTCAATCTTGACTACATAGTGGGGGTAATTCTGAGTTGATAGCAGCAGTAAATTTGTTAGCAGTTGGGCAAAACCATGTGCACTGCAGGTGGAGCAGATGTAACGTGCAGAGAGAGTTAGATTTGGGTGGGTTATTTTGTTTCTGTGCAGGGTAAATACTGGCTGCTTTATTTTTACACTGCAATTTAGATTGCAGATTGAACACACCACACCCAAATCTAACTCTCTCTGCACATGTTATATCTACCTCCCCTGCAGTGCACATGGTTTTGCCCAACTGCTAACAAAGTTCCTGCTGCGATCAACTCAGAAGTACCCCCAGTGTACTATCTAGTACAAAGTATAGACAAAATTGGAACTTAGTCAAAATCACACATAGTCACAATCGAAGGTACAGATTGTCAATATGGGAGGTTCTGGTCGAGTTCAGGGGAAATCACAAAGTCAAAATTGAAGAGAGTCAAATCTCACAGTGTGTATGCACCTTAACACTGTTATTTTGTGCTCTTTTTTTCTTTTTTACTCATGCCAACGTTCATTGTTAGTGATTGTTAGTGCACCCCCCCCCCCCCCTATATTTCATATTTCTTTCCCTCTCCCCATTACACTGTTCAAAAATCTGAAATTGACACTTTATTAAAAAGTAAATAAAATCCCATGCATACAAGTCCTTAAGCAGCTGTGGTTAAATGACAGGAGGCATTCAGCAATCTATGGTGGTATCAAGTATTCATGATGTAGAGGTATCCCAGACACGATATTTGGTAGAACAGATAAGATAATTATCCTACCACCAGAATACTGATCTTTATTCTGATCTCCATCATGAGAGCATAACCTGATTCAGCTTTACAAAGAATGTATCTTGATTGCATTTATTATGCTTAATTTTGCCTATTAAAAGGGAATTAATATCCTACACATAGGGGGTAATTCTGAGTTGATCGCAGCAGCAAGTTTGTTAGCAATTGGGCAAAACCATGTGCACTGCAGGTGTGACAGATATAACATTTGCAGAGAGAGTTAGACTTTGGTGGGTTATTTTGTTTCTGTGCAGGGTAAATACTGGCTGCTTTATTTTTGCACTGCAATTTAGATTTCAGTTTGAACACACCCCACCCAAATCTAACTCTCTCTGCACATGTTAAATCTGCCTCCCCTGCAGTGCACATGGTTTTGCCCAACTGCTAACAAATTTGATGCTGCGATCAACCCCCATAGTTTTATAACACTCCTCTGTGCAGACAATGGGCCTACAGAAAGCTAACATTTGTGGGCTACATGCAAAAGCAGCCAGTGTGTACCCTGCACAGAAAAAATATAAATGTATTTGCTCCCCTTCCATGGCAACATGGTTTGGTTCAGACACAAAGTTACTTGCTTTTTTTTACTTTACTTTCAAACATGAATAAGGCCAAGTGAACATACTGAATAAATATTCTGTAACTTTTCCTAGTCTGTGTTAATTTCAAGTTTCCAGGGGGGTAATAAACCAATTGCCGGCTATAATCCCCGCACAAGGAAAGGCTATTCAATAACATGGTGAAAAATCAGGATTCACATGCGGAAACCCACTGATTCTGTGCAGGGGCGTAAGTTTATACCAGATACCCAGAGGCAAAAAAATAAGAGGTGGTTCTTCCCCCACCAGTGGCTCCGGCTCGCACACGTACTTATGTCCCAGTGACTAACCAATGATTTATCTGGGAGACTAAAGATTCCGTATTGGAGCTAATTGGGGCGATTCGGAATCTTTATTTCTCTGACGTCCTAAGTGGATGCTGGGGACTCCGTAAGGACCATGGGGAATAGCGGCTCCGCAGGAGACAGGGCACAAAAGTAAAAGCTTTAGGATCAGGTGGTGTGCACTGGCTCCTCCCCCTATGACCCTCCTCCAAGCCTCAGTTAGATCTTTGTGCCCGGCCGAGAAGGTTGCAATCTAGGTGGCTCTCCTAAAGAGCTGCTTAGAGTAAAAGTTTTGTTAGTTTTTTTATTTTCAGTGAGTCCTGCTGGCAACAGGCTCACTGCATCGAGGGACTTAGGGGAGAAGAAGTGAACTCACCTGCGTGCAGGATGGATTGGCTTCTTAGGCTACTGGACACTAGCTCCAGAGGGACGATCACAGGTACAGCCTGGATGGGTCACCGGAGCCGCGCCGCCGACCCCCTTGCAGATGCTGAAGAGAGAAGAGGTCCAGAAATCGGCGGCTGAAGACTTCCCAGTCTTCTTAAGGTAGCGCACAGCACTGCAGCTGTGCGCCATTGCTCTCAGCACACTTCACACCAACGGTCACTGAGGGTGCAGGGCGCTTGGGGGGGCGCCCTGGGCAGCAATGAAAGTACCTATGCTGGCTAAAAATACATCACATATAGCCCCTGGGGCTATATGGATGTATTTAACCCCTGCCAGGTTGTCAGAAAAACGGGAGAAGAAGCCCGCCGAAAAGGGGGCGGGGCCTATTCTCCTCAGCACACAGCGCCATTTTCCCTCACAGAACTGCTGGTGGGAAGGCTCCCAGGCTCTCCCCTGCACTGCACTACAGAAACAGGGTTAAAACAGAGAGGGGGGGCATTTTTGTGGCGATATTAATATTATTACATATTAAGATGCTATAAGGGAAAACACTTATATAAGGTTGTCCCTGTAAAATTATAGCGTTTTGGTGTGTGCTGGCAAACTCTCCCTCTGTCTCCCCAAAGGGCTAGTGGGGTCCTGTCCTCTATCAGAGCATTCCCTGTGTGTGTGCTGTGTGTTGGTACGTGTGTGTCGACATGTATGAGGACGATGTTGGTGAGGAGGCGGAGCAATTGCCTGTAATGGTGATGTCACTCTCTAGGGAGTCGACACCGGAATGGATGGCTTATTTAGGGAATTACGTGATAATGTCAACAAGCTGCAAGGTCGGTTGACGACATGAGACGGCCGGCAAACCAATTAGTACCTGTCCAGGCGTCTCAAACACCGTCAGGGGCTTTAAAAATAGGAGGCTGGAAAATATCCTAAAAAGTATATACACACATACTGGTGTTATACTGCGACCAGCGATCGCCTCAGCCTGGATGTGCAGCGCTGGGGTGGCTTGGTCGGATTCCCTGACTGAAAATATTGATACCCTTGACAGGGACAGTATTTTATTGACTATAGAGCATTTAAAGGATGCATTTCTATATATACGAGATGCACAGAGGGATATTTGCACTCTGGCATCAAGAGTAAGTGCGATGTCCATGTCTGCCAGAAGATGTTTATGGACACGACAGTGGTCAGGTGATGCAGATTCCAAACGGCACATGGAAGTATTGCCGTATAAAGGGGAGGAGTTATTTGGGGTCGGTCCATCGGACCTGGTGGCCACGGCAACAGCTGGAAAATCCACCTTTTTACCCCAAGTCACATCTCAGCAGAAAAAGACACCGTCTTTTCAGCCTCAGTCCTTTCGTCCCCATAAGGGCAAGCGGGCAAAAGGCCAGTCATATCTGCCCAGGGGTAGAGGAACGGAAGAAGACTGCAGCAGGCAGCCCCTTCCCAGGAACAGAAGCCCTCCACCGCTTCTGCCAAGTCCTCAGCATGACGCTGGGGCCGTACAAGCGGACTCAGGTGCGGTGGGGGGGGGTCGTCTCAAGAGTTTCAGCGCGCAGTGGGCTCACTCGCAAGTGGACCCCTGGATCCTACAAGTAGTATCCCAGGGGTACAGATTGGAAATTCGAGACGTCTCCCCCTCGCAGGTTCCTGAAATCTGCTTTACCAACGTCTCCCTCCGACAGGGAGGCATTATTGGAAACAATTCACAAGCTGTATTCCCAGCAGGTGATAATAAAAGTACCCCTCCTACAACAAGGAAAGGGGTATTATTCCACACTATTTGTGGTACTGAAGCCAGACGGCTCGGTGAGATCTATTCTAAATCTGAAATCTTTGAACACTTACATACAAAGGTTCAAATCAAGATGGAGTCACTCAGAGCAGTGATAGCGAACCAGGAAGAAGGGGACTATATGGTGTCCCTGGACATCAAGGATGCTTACCTCCATGTCCCAAATTGCCCTTCTCACCAAGGGTACCTCAGGTTCGTGGTACAGAACTGTCACTATCAGTTTCAGACGCTGCCGTTTGGATTGTCCACGGCACCCCGGGTCTTTACCAAGGTAATGGCCGAAATTATGATTCTTCTTCAAAGAAAAGGCGTCTTAATTATCCCTTACTTGGACGATCTCCTGATAAGGGCAAGGTCCAGAGAACAGTTGGAGGTCGGAGTAGCACTATCTCAAGTAGTTCTACGACAGCACGGGTGGATTCTAAATATTCCAAAATCGCAGCTGATTCCGACGACACGTCTGCTGTTACTAGGGATGATTCTGGACACAGTCCAGAAAAAGGTGTTTCTCCCGGAGGAGAAAGCCTGGGAGTTATCCGAGCTAGTTAGGAACCTCCTAGAACCAGGCCAAGTGTCAGTGCATCAATGCACAAGAGTCCTGGGAAAAATGGTGGCTTCTTACGAAGCGATTCCATTCGGCAGATTTCACGAAAGAATTTTTCAGTGGGATCTGCTGGACGAATGGTCCGGATCGCATCTTCAGATGCATCAGCGGATAATCCTGTCTCCAAGGACAAGGGTGTCTCTTCTGTGGTGGCTGCAGAGTGCTCATCTACTAGAGGGCAGCAGATTCGGCATTCAGGACTGGGTCCTGGTGACCACGGATGCCAGCCTGAGAGGCTGGGGAGCAGTCACACAGGGAAGAAATTTCCAAGGAGTGTGGTCAAGTCTGGAGACTTCTCTCCACATAAATATACTGGAGCTAAGGGCAATTTACAATGCTCTGAGCCTAGGAAGACCTCTGCTTCAAAGTCAACCGGTGCTGATCCAGTCGGACAACATCACGGCAGTCGCCCACGTAAACAGACAGGGCGGCACAAGAAGCAGGAGGGCAATGGCAGCAAGGATTCTTCGCTGGGCGAAAAATCATGTGATAACACTGTTAGCGGTGTTCATTCCGGGAGTGGACAACTGGGAAGCAGACTTCCTCAGCAGGCACGACCTCCACCCGGGAGAGTGGAGACTTCATCTGGAAGTCTTCCACATGATTGTGAACCGTTGGGAAAGACCAAAGGTGGACATGATGGCGTCCCGTCTGAACAAAAAACTGGACAGGTATTGCGCCAGGTCAAGAGACCCTCAGGCAATAGCTGGGACGCTCTGGTAACACCGTGGGTGTACCAGTCGGTGTATGTGTTCCCTCCTCTGCCTCTCATACCCAAGGCACTGAGAATTATAAGAAGGAGAGGAGTAAGAACTATACTCGTGGCTCCGGATTGGCCAAGAAGGACTTGGTACCCGGAACTTCAAGAGATACTAAGAAGGGACTTGCTTCAGCAAGGATCATGTCTGTTTCAAGACTTACCGCGGCTGCGTTTGACGGCATGGCGGTTGAACGCCGGATCCTAAGGGAAAAAGGCATTCCGGAAGAGGTCATCCCTACCCTGGTCAGAGCCAGGAAGTAGGTGACCACACAACATTATCACCGCATTTGGCGAAAATATGTTGCATGGTGTGAGGCCAGGAAGGCCCCCACGGAGGAATTTCAACTTGGTCGATTCCTACATTTCCTGCAAACAGGAGTGTCTATGTGCCTCAAATTGGGGTCCATTAAGGTTCAAATTTCGGCCCTGTCGATTTTCTTCCAGAAAGAATTGGCTTCAGTTCCTGAAGTCCAGAAGTTTGTCAAGGGAGTACTGCATATACAACCCCCTTTTGTGCCTCCAGTGGCACTGTGGGATCTCAACGTAGTTCTGGGATTCCTCAAATCACATTGGTTTAAACCGCTCAAATCTGTGGATTTGAAATATCTCACATGGAAAGTGACCATGCTGTTGGCCCTGGCCTCGGCCAGGCGAGTGTCAGAATTGGCGGCTTTGTCTCACAAAAGCCCATATCTGATTGTCCATTCGGACAGGGCAGAGCTGCGGACTCGTCCCCAGTTTCTCCCTAAGGTGGTGTCAGCGTTTCACCTGAACCAGCTTATTGTGGTGCCTGCGGATACTAGGGACTTGGAGGACTCCAAGTTGCTAGATGTTGTCAGGGCTCTGAAAATATATGTTTCCAGGACGGCTGGAGTCAGGAAAACTGACTTGCTGTTATCCTGTATGCACCCAACAAACGGGGTGCTCTTGCTTCTAAGCAGACGATTGCTAGTTGGATGTGTAGTACAATTCAGCTTGCACATTCTGTGGCAGGCCTGCCACAGCCAAAATATGTAAATGCCCATTCCACAAGGAAGGTGGGCTCATCTTGGGCGGCTGCCCGAGGGGTCTCGGCTTTACAACTTGGCCGAGCTGCTACTTGGTCAGGGGCAAACACGTTTGCAAAATTCTACAAATTTGATACCCTGGCTGAGGAGGACCTGGAGTTCTCTCATTCGGTGCTGCAGAGTCATCCGCACTCTCCCGCCCGTTTGGGAGCTTTGGTATAATCCCCATGGTCCTTACGGAGTCCCCAGCATCCACTTAGGACGTCAGAGAAAATAAGAATTTACTTACCGATAATTCTATTTCTCGTAGTCCGTAGTGGATGCTGGGCGCCCATCCCAAGTGCGGATTGTCTGCAATACTCGTACATAGTTATTGTTAAACAAAAATCGGGTTATTATTGTTGTGAGCCATCTTTTCAGAGGCTCCGCTGTTATCATGCTGTTAACTGGGTTCAGATCACAGGTTGTACAGTGTGATTGGTGTGGCTGGTATGAGTCTTACCCGGGATTCAAAATCCTTCCTTATTGTGTACGCTCGTCCGGGCACAGTATCCTAACTGAGGCTTGGAGGAGGGTCATAGGGGGAGGAGCCAGTGCACACCACCTGATCCTAAAGCTTTTACTTTTGTGCCCTGTCTCCTGCGGAGCCGCTATTCCCCATGGTCCTTACGGAGTCCCCAGCATCCACTACGGACTACGAGAAATAGAATTATCGGTAAGTAAATTCTTATTTTTCGGGTGCTGGCTGCAAATGATAATAAATAGAGCTCTGAGGGGGATCTATCAATGCTCGAAGAGAGATAAAATTGTGAGAGATAAAGCCAATCAGCTTCTAACTTACATTTTATAGGCTGTGTTTGAAAAATGACCGTTAGGAGCGGACTGGTTGGTACATTCTCTCACAATTTTATCTTTCTCCAAACTTTGATTAAACCCCACTAAAAGTTTTATTATTATTATTATTATTATTATTAGTGCATTTCCTTAAAACTACTACTGCTCTCCTTTCTTTCTTCATATAAGACACAACAGCAAAGCTGTAGCTCACTATCAGTACAAATAAATTATAAAGAGAGCGCTTAACACCTGCTGTGTCTATAAATTGATTGTGCAAACAAGGAAAGGTACTTATAATATTTTTTGCATAGTATAAAATTTATTACACATAAAAAGTTAAATATTATAATCTTTCACCACTTTTGCATTCATCATGGATTCAAATAAAAACTAGATATTGTAATCTTAACAATTTTCATATATAATCACGGATTCACATAAATGGGAACACTCAGAGAGCTAGATGGTAACTGTGAATAGCTATTGGGACAGTCCTTGGTCTCCAACCCAAATGAAATACATACGTTGCCACTCCTAGTAACGAATTTTGTTTAGTATCACATAACCATGGTTAGTAATTTTGTATCGTTATTAGATCCAGGATCTGATTCAAGTACTGAATTTTTGATTAATGGAATCAGTCAATTATGGCTCATGAAGTATTTCAATGTCCCAGAGTTTAATTAGAGAAATATCGTGAAATATTTTTGCTCACCTCCCCAGCAGCAGGGTTTCAGATGTTAAGCTCCGGGAAACGCAGTGCCCGGCTGCGGCTGCGCGCCGCTCGGTGTATCTCTGCCGGAGTTGCGTATTCCCGGAGTGGTAGCAGCTTCACGTACTGACCTCAGAGCTTCCAATTAGGGGGGTGAGAAAACAACTCTCCGCTGTGGCTGCACGCCGCTCAGCTTCTCCTCATTAATACTTTTAAGGGAGCTTCTCACCAAGGTATAGGTTGGAGATTTTTTGCCAAGATGTTGGTTCTGTAGTCCCAAACGTCGGTGTTCCCAAATAGAGTATGGAAAAAGTCCTTAACGCGTTTCTCCGTTATGTCAATTGAACGGTTTCATCAGAAGGTGTCCATCACTTATTCCTATCCTAGTATTTAAACACTGTTTCCACCAATCATAGACTGGTGCTCATTATAGACTGCAGGTGTATTACAGGTGTTGTCTAAATAGACAATTCAATCTCAGGCAATCTTTATTATAACAGCACTTGCTAGGAACTATATCCTTTATAGCTATATGATATAATCCACATTATAATTAAAAGAAGGGAAAATTCACAGTCTCTAACACATTCAAAGAAACTGCACACCTCCAAATTAAATTAATAGTTTAATAAAATATAATAAATTATTTCTGGCAACACGTAGGCAAAGGAGAACAAACAGATAATAGAGAGTAATATAGGAACAAATGAAAGTGGGACACTATCCATTATTACAGGCTGCTATAGCTTAGCGGTCAGGGCCACCGCCCCACAAGCCACAGCAGCACCACATCCCAGGTTCGAATCCCACCTCCCACCACAATTCACCATTTATCTAAATTCATCTCATTATTATTTTAGTTTTTTAATTTTTTCAAAATTTGAAAATAATAATATACTATAATTCTCATATAATTATTCCCTATTAATCAACCACTAATACATATATCCAATACTTTCACTGACAGCTCTAGATTTGTACACTAAGTGTACTGTCCATAGGTTTTAAAGAGAGATTGAATGCTCATATAGCAATTTAGAGTTAATTTATTAACTATTACCTGGCCCAATCAGCTCTCTATGACTCTAATGGACATTCCCTTATCCCAGATACTAAACCCACTAGGAATGAGGATAGAATGAAAACAAGAAAGTGTTAGGCGCCGGGGTCCGCTCGTCGGTGCGGCCCGGCGCCTAGCAACCAGGGACGCCGTGCGCGTACAGCCGCCGGCTCCCTGGCAACGCTAGACGCCGGGCGCACGGAGCCGCACGGACCCTAGCAACGGGGACGCCACTTACGGACTGCGTTTCCCCGTTGCTGGGTTCAATTTAATTAATAGATATCTGTTTTCCTGGCCATGCAGCTTGGCAGCTGTATGGCATCTAATCCAATCAGCCTCCAAACAGCTGATTGGAGGACTCCCTGTTAAATACACTTCCTGGGCTTCTCACAGACGCCGGTAATAGCTTCCTGCATGCTGAATCTGTTTGCTGTGAGTGTTTCCAGTCCTGCTGTATCCGGTCGTTCCTGTTCTCAGTTGTCCTGTACTCGGAAGTCGTCATCTGTTCCTGGAGTCCTGCCTGAGCACCTTTTGAACATCCAGTGGTGTTCGTGAGTCACGGCGTAGCCGTGTGTTGCGGCTTGGGCCGCTTTATTATTTGTCATTTATTATTTGTGTTTCGGAGCTTTTGCGGAGGATTCCGCTCCCACAGATCCACTCTGGTATCCAGCGGTGCTGGGTAGGAGTACGGACTAGTGGATTTTGGTTGTCCTTTTCCCTGGCGGGTTACCGCACATACCTCAGATTTAGTCAGTTAGCTTGTAGCCCCTGGCCTGGTTGTTTAGTCAGAGGGCCCCTTGTTATCACCCTGTCTCGGATTTCCCTTTGTCTCCCATTAAGACCTGAGGGGGCATCGGAGTTGGGCAGACATAATCCGCCCTTCAAACGCGGCTGCCATGGGCTCAAGCAACCATAGTCTCGCAGGGGATTTCTGACAACACGGGCGAGACAACGGAGTTAGGGCGCCAGGGGCTACTTTCTATTCCCGCTCCCTTCCCCAGCATTCCGTTCCAGTGCTCCGGTCCTTGCAATAGGACCACCTCAGACCAGAGTGCTGGAATCATAACATTATTACCGGCCAAACCAAAACTTAAAATTAAACAGGGTTTGATTTTTTCCCTTATTCAGTTTTGTAAGAATTGTCGGCCCCATGAATCCCACTGGTTTAGGGCCAAATCCTGGCCAGCTTCTAGTTAGCCAGATTCAAGAGCTTACTCAGATGGTTCAGGATCTTTCCCTTCGGGTGAAGTCGCAGGAAGATCTTTTGCGAACTTCCCCGAGGGTAGTCCCTGAGCCAAAAATGCACTTGCCTGACCGTTTTTCTGGTGATAGGAAGCAGTTTTTTTATTTTAAAGAGTCCTGTAAACTTTATTTTCGTTTAAGACCAATCTCCTCAGGTACTGAATCTCAGCGGGTCGGAATTATTATTTCTTTGCTCCAGGGGGATCCCCAGACCTGGGCTTTTGGTTTAAAAGCAGAGGATCCGGCATTGTTGTCAGTAGACGCCTTTCTGGGGTCTTTAGGGCTTTTGTATGATGACCCTGATAGGGAGGCATCCGCCGAGAGTCAGTTACGCGCTCTCAGACAAGGTAGAAATCCTGCAGAGGTTTATTGTACAGAGTTTCGCCGTTGGTCGAACGACTGTGGCTGGAATGACCCAGCTCTGCGCAGTCAGTTTCGCCTCGGCTTATCTGAGTCTATAAAAGACAGTCTCCTTCAGTATCCCGCTCCTGAGACGCTCGATAAACTCATGGAGCTTTCTATTAAGATTGATCGTCGTCTCAGAGAGCGGAGGGCTGAAAAAGGAGCACCTGTCAGGTCTACTCCTTGTGTATTTTCCATTCCTGAAGACATAGAGGAGCCCATGCAGATGGGTCTCTCCAGGCTGTCTCCAGAAGAAAGAGCCAGAAGGCAAAACTCTGGTCTTTGTTTGTACTGTGGGGGTAAGGGACATTTTGCCCGTAATTGTCCGAACAAGTCGGGAAACGCCTCGACCAAGTGAATTGTGAGGGGGTTCACTTTGGTCTGCAGCTTATCTCCTCGAGTAACTCCCTGTTAGTCCCAGCTAAAGTTTCCTTTGGCAGCCTCAGTTCTTCGGTGTCGGCTTTTGTTGACAGTGGAGCTGCAGGGAACTTTATGGACTTAACGTGGGCCAAGGCCTTAGGTATTCCTCAGTTAACCTTGGGTAGGTGTATCACCATGCATGGTTTAGATGGGAGTCCCTTGTCCAATGGGGTTATTTCCCTCTGTACACCCCCTGTACTACTTACGGTAGGAGCTCTTCATTCCGAAAAGATTGAGTTTTTCCTTACCCATTGCCCAGCAGTTCCAGTGGTTCTGGGTCACCCTTGGCTGGCCTTTCATAATCCCATCATTGATTGGCAGTCGGGGGAGATCTCACAATGGGGTACCATCTGTAATAAGGAATGTATTACGTTTCCCGTCAGAATAGCTGCTGCCATTCCTGAACCCATTCCCGTGGAATACCAGGACTTTGTTGATGTATTTTCCAAGGGCAATGCGGACATTCTGCCTCCCCATCGGCCTTATGATTGTGCTATTGAGCTAATTTCTGGTGCCACATTGCCAAAGGGAAGGTTATATGCATTGTCCGGACCAGAAACTGCGGCCATGAATGAGTATGTTAAGGAGAGCCTAGGGAAAGGATTTATCAGGCCATCTAAATCCCCTTTAAGTGCAGGCTTCTTCTTTGTGGAGAAGAAAGATGGATCACTCAGACCTTGCATTGACTTTAGAGCTCTGAATAAGATCTCAATTAAAAATACTTACCCTCTGCCGCTGATTTCTGTCCTCTTTGATCAGCTGCGTTCGGCTGTGATTTTTTCTAAGATTGACCTGAGGGGAGCGTATAACCTCATCCGAATCAAGTCGGGAGATGAGTGGAAAACGGCGTTCAGTACTCAGTCGGGTCACTACGAGTATCTGGTGATGCCGTTCGGCTTGTCTAACGCTCCGGCAGTTTTCCAGGATCTCATTAACGATGTGCTCCGTGATTTTCTTGGAAGATTCGTGGTCGTTTACTTAGACGATATCCTGATCTATTCTGACTCTATAGAACAACATGTTACCCAGGTGCGTCAGGTTCTTCAAAAATTACGTGAAAATCACCTTTATGCCAAGCTGGAGAAGTGTGAGTTTCATGTCACGGAGGTATCCTTTTTAGGGTACATTATTTCCCCTCGGGGATTCTGTATGGAACCAAAGAAGCTCCAAGCCATCCTTAGTTGGGCGCAACCCACCAACTTAAAAGCAATTCAGCGCTTTTTAGGGTTTGCGAATTATTATAGAAGATTTATTCATTCTTTTTCCGACCTGGTTGCTCCCATTGTGGCACTGACTAGGAAGGGAGCGGATCCTACCAACTGGTCACGTGAAGCTGAGTTATCATTTCAGGCCTTGAAACAAGCTTTCGTCTCAGCCCCAGTCCTCAGACATCCCAACCCAGAATTGCCCTTCATTGTTGAGGTTGATGCCTCGGAGGTTGGAGTGGGGGCTATCCTATCTCAGAAGGATCCGGACTCTCTAGAATTACATCCTTGTGCCTTTATGTCCAGGAAATTCGATGTTGGTAACCGGGAGTTACTGGCTATTAAATGGGCTTTCGAGGAGTGGAGGCATTGGCTTGAGGGAGCAACACATACCATTTCAGTATTGACTGACCACAAAAATCTTCAGTACATCGAATCAGCTAAACGGCTGAATGCCCGGCAGGCTCGTTGGGCTTTATTTTTTACTCGTTTCAAGTTTATTATCACCTTCAGGCCAGGTTCCAAGAATACCAAGGCGGATGCCCTGTCACGCAGTTTTCTTCCAGTTCATAATAACAGTCCTGTTACTCCCATACTTCCGTCTTCAGTCATTTGGGCAGGCCTCACACAAGATTTATTTACCCAGTTAAAGCAGCTTCAACATCAAGCTCCTGGAAATACTCCTGCTGGTCGACTTTATGTCCCTGAGTTTTTGAGAGCTACTGTTTTGACTGAGTTTCATGATAGCAAAGTTGCCGGGCATCCGGGGACCTCTAAGACTTTGGAATTAGTCTCCCGCTCAGTATGGTGGCCTGGTCTTTCTAAAGACATTAAGGAGTTTGTTTTTTCTTGTCAGGTCTGTGCACAGCATAAAGTTTCCCGTTCCTTACCCATCGGGCAACTTATGCCCTTAAATGTTCCTCTCAGGCCATGGTCTCATATTTCCATGGATTTTGTGGTAGACCTCCCTCTGTCAGCCGGATTCCGAGTCATATGGGTGGTAGTGGACCGTTTTAGCAAGATGGCCCATTTCATTGCTCTTCCCCGACTGCCATCTGCCCAGGAATTGGCAGTTTTGTTTCTCCGCCATGTTTTCAGACTTCATGGGTTACCCACTGATATTGTTTCTGATCGGGGTCCACAATTCATTGCACAATTTTGGAAGTCTTTTTGTGCCTCATTAAAGATGAAATTGTCTTTAACGTCCGGCTACCATCCCCAATCCAACGGGCAGACCGAGCGAGTTAATCAATCATTAAAACAGTATTTGCGTTTGTACTCAGCCAAACTCCAGAATGATTGGTCCGAGTTTCTTCCTTTGGCGGAGTTTGCTTACAACAATTCTTGTCATTCCTCCACTAATGTGTCTCCATTCTTTTCAGTTTTTGGTTTTCACCCCAGAGCTAATTCTTTTTTTCAACATTCCTCTGTCTCCTCGCTAACCTTAACCTTTCATCTCAGACTCATTTGGAGAAAAGTGCACCTTGCTCTCAGAAAAGCGGCATTTCGAGAGAAAAATTTTTCTGACAGGCTCCTGCGGCCTTGCACTTTTAAGGTGGGAGATAGGGTATGGTTGTCGACTCGTAACATTAAACTTCGACAAACCTCAGCTAGATTGGGCCCCAAATTTATTGGACCATTTCATATTATTAAAAAAATCAATCCAGTTGCTTTCCGGTTACGTTTACCAAGAGCTCTCCGGATCGGAAATACGTTCCATTGCTCCTTGTTGAAACCATACGTTTCTTCCAGTAGATTTCCTCAGAAGATCTCTCAGGGGAAATCACCAGTAGATGTACAGGGTCATCAGGAGTTCTTGGTGGAGAAGGTTCTCGATTCCAAATTGTCCCGGGGTCGGCTTTATTTTCTGGTGCACTGGAGAGGCTATGGTCCAGAGGAAAGGTCTTGGGTCCTGGATAAGGATGTCCATGCCCCGAGGCTCAAGAGGGCATTTTTTCGGGAATTTCCTCGGAAACCTGGCTTTAGGGGTTCCTTGACCCCTCCTCAAGGGGGGGGTACTGTTAGGCGCCGGGGTCCGCTCGTCGGTGCGGCCCGGCGCCTAGCAACCAGGGACGCCATGCGCGTACAGCCGCCGGCTCCCTGGCAACGCTAGACGCCGGGCGCACGGAGCCGCACGGACCCTAGCAACGGGGACGCCACTTACGGACTGCGTTTCCCCGTTGCTGGGTTCAATTTAATTAATAGATATCTGTTTTCCTGGCCATGCAGCTTGGCAGCTGTATGGCATCTAATCCAATCAGCCTCCAAACAGCTGATTGGAGGACTCCCTGTTAAATACACTTCCTGGGCTTCTCACAGACGCCGGTAATAGCTTCCTGCATGCTGAATCTGTTTGCTGTGAGTGTTTCCAGTCCTGCTGTATCCGGTCGTTCCTGTTCTCAGTTGTCCTGTACTCGGAAGTCGTCATCTGTTCCTGGAGTCCTGACTGAGCACCTTTTGAACATCCAGTGGTGTTCGTGAGTCACGGCGTAGCCGTGTGTTGCGGCTTGGGCCGCTTTATTATTTGTCATTTATTATTTGTGTTTCGGAGCTTTTGCGGAGGATTCCGCTCCCACAGATCCACTCTGGTATCCAGCGGTGCTGGGTAGGAGTACGGACTAGTGGATTTTGGTTGTCCTTTTCCCTGGCGGGTTACCGCACATACCTCAGGTTTAGTCAGTTAGCTTGTAGCCCCTGGCCTGGTTGTTTAGTCAGAGGGCCCCTTGTTATCACCCTGTCTCGGATTTCCCTTTGTCTCCCATTAAGACCTGAGGGGGCATCGGAGTTGGGCAGACATAATCCGCCCTTCAAACGCGGCTGCCATGGGCTCAAGCAACCATAGTCTCGCAGGGGATTTCTGACAACACGGGCGAGACAACGGAGCTAGGGCGCCAGGGGCTACTTTCTATTCCCGCTCCCTTCCCCAGCATTCCGTTCCAGTGCTCCGGTCCTTGCAATAGGACCACCTCAGACCAGAGTGCTGGAATCATAACAGAAAGAGAAAAAAAGGGAGGAAGGAGAAAAGAGGGAGGACTATATGCTTACTAATATTTTAGAAATCAATCTTGTCACTATATCTCCCATCCTGTCACCCATGAAACCATTGGGTCATATTCAGTTCCAAGACCTCAGAGATAGATTGACCACCAAAAATCCCTTTACAGCTCTTTTCTTATTCTCTAATTCATATGTTGTTTATTTCTATGTTATCATTTAGACCCAGAGGTGAGAGAGATCCCAATGAGAAGATCCAAAATGCTTCTCTTTTACTTAATCTGTTATATCTATCACCTCCCCTGGCTGTAATGGGTATGTGTTCGATCCCTTGTAGTGCTATACCATCCAATTTGCCATCATGTCTGTTCTTAATATGTGCTGACAGGCTGTGTGTTCTTAACCCCTTCATTATATTACGCCTATGTTCTAAGAACCTGGTGTTGAGTTTTCTAGTCGTTCTTCCCACATATTGTACCCCACAGCTGCATGTAATCAAATAAACAACATATGTTGAATTACAATCAATATGACCCTTTATCTCAAACTCAGTATTGTACGTTGTGGAACGAAAATGTGTACTATTATGAACGACATGTCTACATGTCATACATTTCGAACGGCCGCACCTAAAGCAACCCTTTTTAAGAGGTATCACATCTAGCCATGTCTTATCAGTTTTTACAGTCAAAGAAGAATTAACATAATGGCTTGGGGTCAAATGATTTTGTAGACTTCTAGCTTTCTTAAAAACAATCTGTGGATCTACCTCTAATAAAGGTGCCAATACTTTATCTGCACTCAGAACTGACATATTTTTCTTTAACAAGTTCTTAATTTCCCTTGAGCAGGAGTTATATTTAGTTATAAATCTAAGTTGGGTATTCCCTTTAGGGAGGATTGGATTAGAATTCTTGGTAAGTAGTGTTTTTCTATCTTTTTTTCTTACTTCTTCCCTTGCTTCCTCCAAGATTTCCTCAGGGTAGTCTTGTTCTAGGAGTGCAAGGGTAAGATCACATGCCTGTCGATCGTATTCCATAATATCTGTACAGTTCCGTCTATGTCTCATATACTGACTTCTAGGTATGTTTCTAAGCCATGGCAAATAGTGGCAGCTTGAATAATGTAAAAACTTCTTACAATCAACATCCTTCTTAAACGTGGATGTGATTATATTCCCATTTTTTACTTCAAGGGCGATGCCCAGAAAGGAAACTCGAGAACTATGAATAGTGCTCGTGAGTTTTAATCCAAATTGGTTTTGATTCAAATATTCCACAAATTTCTCAGCTGAACTTAAATCCCCTTCCCAAATAAAGAACATGTCATCTATGTATCTGCCATAGAGCACCAAGCCTGCCCCAGCCTCAATCGGCCAAATAAGTGTATTCTCAAAAAGGCCCATATATAAATTGGCGAAGCTGGGGGCAAACTTGGTGCCCATGGCAGTACCATGTGTCTGTAAATAAAATTGTGTATTAAAGGTAAAATAATTGTGAGTTAAGGTGAAAGCGATAGCATCCAAAACAAACCTGCATCTGGCCTCACCCAGATCATCAGAAAGAAGGAAGCTTTTTACGGCTTCTACTCCCTCTTTATGAGGAATATTTCTATATAACGACTCTACGTCGCATGTGATAAATACATAATTATCTTGCCATTTCACGGTGGACAATAATTCCAAGAAATGCATGGAATCTCTAATGTATGATCTGAGTGAGACCACATGTGGCTGTAAAAAAGAATCTATAAATGATTCCAGGTCTGGGAGGAGATCCCTCAGAAGACCATCCGCCACCTCATCAGGAGCATGCCCAGGCATTGTAGGGAGGTCATACAGGCACGTGGAGGCCACACACACTACTGAGCCTCATTTTGACTTGTTTTAATGACATTACATCAAAGTTGGATCAGCCTGTAGTGTGTTTTTCCACTTTAATTTTGAGGGTGACTCCAAATCCAGACCTCCATGGGTTAATAAATTTGATTTCCATTGATAATTTTTGTGTAATTTTGTTGTCAGCACATTCAACTATGTAAAGAACAAAGTATTTAATAAGAATATTTCATTCATTCAGATCTAGGATGTGTTATTTTAGTGTTCCCTTTATTTTTTTGAGCAGTGTATAAAGCAAACTGCTCATCACAGGAAATTGGACTCGCTGTTCGTTCTTTAGGATGCCAATAAAATTGTGTGTCCTGCTTCGAAGCAGTCAATTGCATGCTGGATGAGACTCACTGTCAAGCATGCTTATTCCACAGCAGGTTTGCCGATTCCGAAATCTGTACAGGCGCACTCTACTAGGTCTGTGGGATCCTCTAGGGCGGCTGCCTGGGGTGTCTCAGCATTACAGCTCTGCCGAGCAGCTACTTGGTCGGGTTCGAACGCGTTTGCCAAGCTTTGCAAGTTTGATACCTTGGCCTCTGAAGACCTTCAGTTTGGTCAATCTGTTCTGCAGGAACCTCAGCACTCTCCCACCCGGTTTGGGAGATTTGGTACTTCCACATGGTACTAAATGGATTCCCAGTATCCCCTAGGACGTAAGAGAAAATAGGATTTTAATTACCTACCAGTAAATCCTATTCTCATAGTCTGTAGGGGATACTGGGCACCCACCCGGTGCTTCGTTCTTCCTGCATGGTTACTTGTTTAAATACTGTTTGGTTCAGCTGTTGCTGTTCCTGTTTTCAAGTTTGGTTACCATGGCTTTCCTCTTGTTCTGGTTGTGCTGGTTTGAAATCCCACCACTTTCCTTCTCTATTTTCTTCTCTCAAAGTACGTCCGTCTCCTCGGGCACAGTTTCCTACACTGAGTCTGAGGGGCATAGAGGGAGGAGCCAGCACACGTTATCAAACTTCTATAGTGCCCATGGCTCCAAGGAGACCTGTATATACCCCATGGTACTAAAAGGATTCCCAGTATCCCCTACGGACTACGAGAAAAGGATTTACCCGTAGGTAATTAAAATCCTATTTCTCTTACGTCCTAGAGGATGCTGGGGACTCCAAAAGGACCATGGGGTATAGACGGGATCTGCAGGAGCTTGGGCACACTAAAAAGACTTAATCTGGGTGTGAACTGGCTCCTCCCTCTATGCCCCTCCTCCAGACCTCAGTTAGACTTTGTGCCCAGGACTGACTGGACACTCACAGGGGAGCTCTCCTGAGTTTCTCTGGAAAATACTTTTTGTTAGGTTTTTTATTTTCAGGGAGACCTGCTGGCTACAGGCACCCTGCAGTGTGGGAGTGAGGGGAGAGAAGCAGACCTACTTCTTCTTAGTTAAGGGCTCTGCTTCTCGGCTACTGGACACCATTAGCTCCAAAGGGTTCGATCACTTGGTGCACCTAGCTGCTTGTTCCCGGAGCCACGCCGTCACCCCCTCACAGAAGCCAGAAGAAAGAAGTCGGGTGAGTATGAGAAGATCAGAAGACTTCAGGACGGCAGAAGACTTCAGTAACGGAAGGTACAGCACAGCAGTAACGCTGTGCTCCATGCTCCCACACACATCACCAACGGTAGTTACAGGGTGCAGGGCGCTGGGGGGGCGCCCTGGGCAGCATGTTACTGAGGTCGGGACCGGCAGAAGGCTTTCGGTGCCTCGGCACCGTTTCTTAAACCCCCGCCTGCATCTTTTTCATTTTCAAATTTGGCGGGCCGAAGCGCGCCGGGAAGGGGGCGGAGCTTCGTCCCGCGGCTCACAGGCGCCATCTTCTCCTTCAACACGCGGCTGAAGGAGACGCTGCCGGGACCTCCACATTCCTCTCACAAGTAACGGAGAGATATACAGAAGGGGGGGGGGGGGCGCAGTGTGGTGCTTCTTATCATTATAAATTAAGCAGCGCTGGGTACATATATCTTTTGTCGGGATATATGGGCGCTGGGGTGTGAGCTGGCATACTCCCTCTGTGTCCTCTATCTGGCCTTCATTGTGGGCCTGTCACCCAGCTGGGACGTTCTGTGTGTATCTGTGTGTCGGTACTATGTGTCGGCATGTCTGAGGCTGAATGTTATTCACCAGAGGAGGTTATTGGGGGAGCGGATGCGGGGCTAGATTTGGGACTGTCGACGCAGCCGACACCTGATTTACTTGCATTGCTCAGTACGATAAATTCGAATGTAGCTTCTTTATCAAAGAGTTTGGATAAGTCTGAGTCACAGACACAGGTGTGGAAAAAGTCCATGGAAGAGGCTTTGTCTCAGGTACAGACCCCATCTGGGTCGCAAAAGCGGCCATTTACTCAAGTGGTGGATACGGATACCGACACGGACTCTGATTCCGAGGTCGATTTCACTGAGGCTGCTTTACATCCACGGTTAGTTAAGAGTATTCAGTACATGATTGCGGCTATAAAAGATGTTTTACACATTTTTGATGAACCTGCGGTACAGGAAACAAGGATTTGCTTGTTTAAGGGAAAAAAACCTGAGGTGAAGTTTCCCCCCTCTCATGAAATGAATACTCTTTGTGAAAAGGCTTGGGAGTCACCGGATAAGAGGTGGCAGATTCCCAAGAGTATTTACATGGCATATCCGTTCCCCTCTGATGACAGGGAAAAATGGGAGGCGTCTCCAAATCTTGACAAAGCTCTATCTCACTTGTCTAAGAAAGTGGCACTTCCGTCTCCTGACACGGCAGCTCTCAAAGATCCGGCGGATCGCAAGCTGCAGACGTATCTGAAGTCCATTTTCGCTAATTCTGGTGCATTGCTCAGACCTGCTGTGGTGTCGGTATGGGTGAAGTAGTGCTATTGCTAAATGGGCTGAGAATTTAGCTAATGATATGGATACCCTTGATAAGGATAATGTTCTTTTGACTCTTGGTTATATCAAGGATGCTGCAGATTACCTGAAGGATGCGGCGAGGGATGTCTGTCTCTTGGGATCAAGAGCCAATGCCATGTCGATATCAGCCAGGAGGGCGTTGTGGATCCATCAATGGAATGCTGATGCCGACTCCAAGAGGGCTATGGAAGCGTTACCCTTCAAAGGTACTGTCTTGTTTGGGGACGGCTTGGCTGACCTGGTCTCGACCGCGACTGCGGGTAAGTCCTCTTTTCTTCCTTATGTTCCCACACAACAGAAAAAGGCACCACATCAGCAGAAGCAGTCCTTTCGTCACAATAAATACAGGCGTGGAAAAGGTTCGTCCTTCCTCGCTTTAAAAGGTAGAGGAAGGGGAAGGAAACCACCTGCAGTGTCAGGCGCCCAGGACCAAAAGTCCTCCCCTGCTTCTACCAAGTCCACCGCATGACGCTGGGGCTTCCCTGGGGGAGTCCGGACCGGTGGGGGGCCGTCTACAAATATTCAGTCAGGTCTGGATTCAATCAGACCTGGATCCTTGGGTCCTAGAGATTGTGTCTCAGGGATACATGCTGGAGTTTCGGGAGATACCCCCTTACCGGTTCTTCATTTCGGCGTTACCAGTAGCTCTTCCGGACAGGGAGGTGGTGCTGGCAGCGATACAAAAATTGTGTCTACAGAGGGTCATTGTTCCCGTTCCCTCGTCCCAACGGGGGGAGGGGTTCTACTCGAGCCTCTTTGTTGTGCCGAAACCGGACGGTTCGGTCAGACCAATTCTAAATCTAAAATCCCTCAATCCATACTTGAAAGTTTTCAAGTTCAAGATGGAATCTCTTCGAGCGGTAATTGCCAGCCTGGAAGGGGGGGATTTTATGGCGTCAGTCGACATAAAGGATGCCTACTTACATGTCCCGATATGTCCTTCACATCAGGCCTTCCTCAGGTTTGCGATACAGGATTCTCATGACCAATTTCAGACGTTGCCGTTTGGGCTTTCCACGGCTCCGAGGATTTTCACCAAAGTCATGGCGGAAATGATGGTTCTCCTTCGCAAACAAGGGGTTACAATTATCCCGTACTTGGATGATCTCCTGATAAAGGCGAGGTCCAAGGAACGGTTGCTGAGAAGTGTAAATTTGTCACTGTCGGTTCTGCGACAGCACAGTTGGGTACTCAATTTGCCAAAATCTCAGTTGATTCCGACCACTCGGCTGCCTCTTCTGGGCATGATTCTGGACACGGATTTACAGAAAGTATTTCTTCCAGAAGAAAAAGCTCTGGAACTGCAGACGATGGTCAGGGAACTTCTGAGGCCGACGAGTGTGTCGATCCATCACTGTACTCGGGTTCTGGGGAAAATGGTTGCGGCGTACGAAGCCATTCCATTTGGCAGGTTTAATGCCCGGGTGTTTCAGTGGAACTTGCTGAGCAAATGGTCCGGGTCTCACCTGCACATGCACCGGAAGATAAGTCTATCTCCCCCAAAGCCAGAATTTCTCTCCTGTGGTGGCTACAAAGTCCTCACCTCCTAGGGGGACGCCGGTTCGGTATCCAGGATTGGGTACTTCTGACAACAGATGCAAGTCTCCAGGGCTGGGGCGCAGTCACCCAAGGAAGGAACTTCCAGGGGAAATGGTCGCTCCAGGAAGCTTGTCTCCACATAAATGTTCTCGAGTTAAAAGACATTTACAACGGCCTGCTGCAAGCAAGAAGCCTTCTTCAGGGTCGACCTGTCCTGGTACAGTCAGACAACATCACAGCGGTGGCACATATAAACCGTCAAGGCGGAACAAGTAGCAGAACAGCAATGGCGGAGGCCACAAGAATCCTTCCCTGGGCGGAACAACACGTGAGCGCCCTGTCAGCAGTCTTCCTACCGGGAGTGGACAACTGGGAAGCAGATTTCCTCAGCAGACACATTCTCCATCCGGGAGAGTGGGCTCTTCACCAAGAGGTATTTGCAGAGGTGACAAAACGTTCGGGAATTCCGTTGATCGACATGATGGCGTCTCGTCTCAACAAGAAGCTCCCGAGGTATCGTTCCAGGTCAAGGGACCCCCAAGCCAGTGCAGTGGACGCCCTGGTGTCTCCGTGGGTGTTCCAGTCGGTGTATGTGTTCCCTCCACTTCCTCTCATTCCAAAGGTACTGGGGATCATTCGACGAGCAAGGGTTCAGGCAATTCTCGTCGTTCCAGATTGGCCAAGAAGGGCCTGGTACTTGGATCTTCAGGAATTACTGGTGGAAGATCCTTGGCCGCTTCCTCTAAGAGAGGACTTGTTGTTGCAGGGTCCATGCGTGTTTCCAGACTTACCGCGGCTGCGTTTGATGGCATGGAGGTTGAGCGCCAGATCTTAGCTCGTAAGGGTATCCCCAGGGAGGTCATTCCAACTCTCATTAAGGCTAGGAAGGAGGTTACGGCGAAACATTATCACCGTATTTGGAGAAAGTATGTTTCCTGGTGTGAGTCTAAAATGGCTCCTGCGGAAGATTTTCACTTGGGGCGCTTTCTCCACTTTTTACAGGCGGGAGTAGACGCAGGCCTGAAATTAGGTTCCATCAAAGTGCAGATTTCGGCTTTGTCTATTTTCTTTCAAAAAGAATTAGCTGTCCTCCCAGAGGTTCAGACTTTTGTGAAAGGAGTAATGCATATCAATCCTCCGTTTGTGCCTCCTGTAGCTCCATGGGAGCTTGATGTGGTCTTACGGTTTCTCATGTCTTCCTGGTTTGAACCTTTGCGTAAGGTTGAATTGAAATTTCTCACTTGGAAGGTAGTTATGCTGTTGGCGCTGGTGTCTGCCAGGCGGGTGTCAGAGTTGGCGGCCTTATCTCATAAGAGCCCGTACTTGATTTTTCATTCGGATAGGGCGGAATTGAGGACTCGTCAACAATTTCTGCCGAAGGTGGTTTCTTCATTTCACATTAACCAACCTATTGTGGTCCCGGTGGCTACGGAGGCTGTGGCGATTCCAAAATCTCTGGATGTTGTAAGACCGTTGAAGATCTACGTCACTGGGACAGCTGTTGCCAGAAAAACTGAGGCGCTTTTTGTCTTGTATGCTTCCAACAAAATTGGTCATCCTGCTTCAAAACAGACTATTGCACGCTGGATTTGTAGTACGATTCAGCAGGCTCATTCTTCGGCCGGACTACCGGTGCCGAAGTCAGTAAAAGCCCATTCTACCAGAAAAGTGGGCTCATCTTGGGCGGCTGCCCGAGGCGTCTTGGCGTTACAGCTTTGCCGAGCAGCTACTTGGTCGGGTTCAAACACTTTTGCTAAGTTCTATAAGTTTGATACCCTGGCTGATGAGGACCTTGCGTTTGCTCAGTCGGTGCTGCAGAGTCGTCCGCACTCTCCCGCCTGTTCTGGAGCTTGGTATAAACCCCATGGTCCTTTTGGAGTCCCCAGCATCCTCTAGGACGTAAGAGAAAATAGGATTTTGGTACTTACCGATAAATCCTTTTCTCCTAGTCCGTAAAGGATGCTGGGCGCCCATCCCAGTGCGGACTGTTACTTGCAGTGTTTTCTTGCTAGTTAAATTAGTTTATACACGGGTTGTGTATTTCTTGTTTCAGCTTGTTGGTGTTGTTAATTCATACTGTTATCTGGTTTAATGTTACTCTGGTTGTACGGTATGTTTGTGGTGTGGGCTGCAGTGGCGCACGCAGGGGGGGTTTCTAAGTACCCAGAAACCCCCCCTGTTAGGGCAAATTCTTGTTTTCAGAGACAGAGACAGCTTTGTCTCTGTCTCAATACAAACCGAGATCGCGACCGCTACCGCGATCACAGCTACAGCGCGCCGTTAGTGTTGCATGAACTTCCGGAAGCAGCCGCACGTGCAGCGCACAGGAGGACTAGGCATCGTCATGCACGGTGCGGCTGCTTCCGGAAGATGGAAGGAGGCCCGCATCATAGACCCCACCAGCGGAGAGAACGGACCAGCAGCCACACAGAGAGCCCTCTCCAGCCGGCACACTCACCCCATGGCGGCTGGCGTAGAGCGCGGACTGCAGTCAGTGACAGTGAGTCACTGTCACTCCTGCTGCAGAAATCCGCGCTGTGGATATTACAGGCTCCTCTGATGGGAGCCTTCACGGACACTGCCTGTCAGACTCCGGCAGCTCTGAACACACACAGCAGCCCTCCCCCATGCTGGGAACAGGGGGAGGGACACAAAGCACAGTGCAGTAGCGTCTGAAGGAGGGTGAGCTGGCCTGTGATGATTGAGAAGGTATGCTCCCCCTGTACAACGTGTGTGTGTGTGTCAGTGTGCATCAGGTCCCTATACAGTGTATGTGTGTGTGTCAGTGTGCATCTGGTCCCTATACAGTGTATGTGTGTGTGTCAGTGTGCATCTGGTCCTTATACAGTGTGTGTGTGTCAGTGTGCATCTGGTACCTATACAATGTGTGTGTGTGTCAGTCAGTGTGCATCTGGTCCCTATACAGTGTGTGTGTGTGTGTGTGTGTGCGTGTGTGTGTGTGTGTGTGTGTCAGTGTGCATCTGGTTCCTATACAGTGTGTGTCAGTGTGCATCTGGTCCTTATACAGTGTGTGTGTGTGTGTGTGTGTGTGTGTGTGTGTGTGTGTGTGTGTGTGTGTCAGTGTGCATCTGGTACCTATACAATGTGTGTGTGTGTCAGTCAGTGTGCATCTGGTCCCTATACAGTGTGTGTGTGTGTGTGTGTGTGTGTGTGTGTGTGTGTGTGTGTGTGTGTGTGTGTGTGTGTGTGTGTGTGTGTGTGTGTCAGTGTGCATCTGGTTCCTATACAGTGTGTGTGTGCGCATCTGGTCCCTATACAGTGTATGTGTGTGTGTGTCAGTGTGCATCTGGTCCCTATACAGTGTATGTGTGTGTCATACTGTATATTGATTTTTTTTTATACACACACACACACACACACACACACACACACACACACACACACTATGTGTGTGTGTGTATATATCCAATCCATTTACTGGGCACACTTTATTTTAAAGACGCCATGTGCATGCTATACATGTGTGTGTGTGTGTGTGTGTGTGTGTGTGTGTGTGTGTGTGTGTGTGTGTGTATATATATATATGGTAAACAAATGGAGAGCGCACTTGTAAGTGGTTAAAGAGCACAATCTTTACATAAAACATATGCTCACGTACATTCAAATTTAAAATGAGCAGCATGAATGGATCGCTGCAACTTAGCTGCTCCGGTTGTAAGGCAGACTTGTCTCGGTGTCTGCTCTGGTCTCGGCAGATGACGTCACAGCGTCCACGTCTAGGCCACGCTAACGCATTTCGTCCAATGGGGGACTTCGTCAGGGGGAATGTACGCGAGCATATGTTTTAAGTAAAGATTGTGCTTTTTAACCACTTACAAGTGCGCTCCCCATTTGTTTACCAGTTGCGATACTCGGAGGGCTTAAAGGGATCAGAGCAACATTCTAAACTCTGGAGCCTAAAGGACTTTGTGCGCAAGGACTTATTTGTGTGTGTGTGTGTGTGTGTATATATATATATATATATATATATATTGTAGAATGAGGGCGGCACTCACGCAGGCTGATGCAGGTAAAAAAAAAAAAGGTCAGTTTTATTGATCCGACATGTTTCGGGGACTAACCCCGTCCTCAGGGCTTTAACGTTAAAGCCCTGAGGACGGGGTTAGTCCCCGAAACATGTCGGATCAATAAAACTGACCTTTTTTTTTACCTGCATCAGCCTGCGTGAGTGCCGCCCTCATTCTACAATATATTCATTGAGGAGATTCACCTCTGGGAAGGCACCGCAGCAACCTTACCTTATTCAAAGTGGAGTGCCGGGACTTTATGCCTGTATATATATATATATATATATATAGTCCATGAGGCAGCACTCCCATATGTAAATAAAAGCGCCGATGCCTTCCGATGGTGCCCGCCGGCCAGGAGCCCATATAAAGCAAGTGGTGTCGTCGGCACTCAGGTAATGAAAAGTCTTTTCACTACCTGAGTGCCAACACTGCTTCCTATATATGTATATTTTAAATATATATTTAAAATACGGAAACCCCCCCAAGTAAATCCTGCGTTTGCCACTGGGCTGGTATGTTGGTAGCCCTTAGTTTAAACAAAAATCTTTCCTCGAAATGTCCGTCTCTCCTGGGCACAGTTCCTATAACTGAGGTCTGGAGGAGGGGCATAGAGGGAGGAGCCAGTTCACACCCAGATTAAGTCTTTTCAGTGTGCCCAAACTCCTGCGGATCCCGTCTATACCCCATGGTCCTTTTGGAGTCCCCAGCATCCTCTACGGACTAGGAGAAAAGGATTTATCGGTAAGTACCAAAATCCTATTTTTTTCCCCACTAGTTTTATTCCCATTTTCAATAAAAAAACTAATTCAATAAATAAACCTTTATTTTAACTGTAAATGTTGCATATTTACTCTGAAACATCAAATAAATAATAATGCTTTAAAACAATTAGAATTCATTTCAGAATGTGTTGTAACAAGACAAAAAATAAACTATTAAAATTAGATTTGACCCTGACGTTAAAGCATTCACACACCACAAGGGGGCGCTTTAGGTCTGCAAGTGAGATTTTGCTGCGACAGACGCTGGGAAATTAAAAATTCAGTTTGATGTTCAATATTTTAGAGTATTTTCTGTTAATTTAATGCTTTCTGAAGCCAAGCCAACAGTCTTGTGCATAGAGGCGGGTTTTTGTAATGGCAACAACTCCTGTGCTCATATATAATTATGTTGCCAATATTCTATTTATTTGGTCATTTGATTGTTAGAAGAACCTGCACAGTACAGATTTGCCAAGAAGTTTGAGGCACAGCATAGTTTCAGTATAACAAACAGAACAGTCTCAGCTTCAAGGGTTTAATAGTGTGAGTTGTTAAATTTAGATACATGTCTTATTTCTATGCAATTTGCTTGAAATTATGCTATCACACTGTGATTGACAACGGTGGGCATCGGGGAGGTTGGGGTTGGGCAGCAAAGTGGCGTTAGGGGGGAGTGGTCTGGACAACTCAGACGCGTCCGGACCATTCTAGGGGCAGCCACGTGACGTCACATGTGTCTGCTATGAGGGAAAACATAGGGGCACCTGCATATGCAGCCATGCAGCTTATGCAGGGACGTTGCCAGTAAGCTCGATGGTTGTGATGCCTGCGTTGCGTTTGCATTTTTAAATAGATAATGGAGTTTTAGGTCATGCATTGATCAATGCATTTAAGGGCCTAATTCAGACCTTATTGCAGCAGCAAAATCTTACTCTAATGGGCAAAACCATGTGCACTGCAGGGTAGGCAGATATAACATGTGCAGAGAGAGTTAGATTTGGGTGGGTTATTTTGTTTCTGTGCAGGGTAAATACTGGCTGCTTTATTTTTACACTGCAATTTAGATTCCAGTTTGAACACACCCCACCCAAATCTAACTCTCCCTGCACATGTTATATCTGCCCCACTTGCACTGCACATGGTTTTGCCCATTAGAGAAACATTTTGCTGCTGCAGTCAGGTCTGGATTAAGCCCTAAGATTGCAGCCAAACATCAAAGGACTCCATCTCACTGCAAGTCCTACTGTATCATTTAGATTTCTGAGAAACTGGCAACTGCTATCACATCAAAGTCAAACTAAAAATGTGCTACCTGGTTTAATTTATGTATTAAGGTGAGCAGTGGCGTAACTACTGCCCCCGCAGTCCTCGCGGTGGCTTGGGGGCGAGGGGCTGCGGGGGCGCCACTGACTTAGAACAGATTGACATGCGGACGAGCGTCCGCATGTCAATCTGCGGTCTCCTCTCCCTCCCTGCTGTGTTGGAGGGACACGGAACGCACATCGCGCGTCTCTCCTGTGTCCCTCCCTGGCTCTCCCCCGGCCGGTCTAAGGAAGTGCCGTTCGTGAGCTCTGATTGGCTCACGAACCGGCACTTCCTTTATTAGACCAGCGGGGGAGAGCGAGGAGGGACACAGGAGAGACGCGCGATGCGCTCCGTGTCCCTCCAACACATGGGGGGGGCCGGGGGAGCAGGCACTTGGGGCATATACCTGGCACTGTGGGGGGCAGATCTGGCACTGGGGGCATATACCTGGCACTGTGGGGGCAGATCTGGCACTGGGGTCATATACCTGGCACTGTGGGGGCAGATCTGGCACTGTGGGCATATACCTGGCACTGTGGGGGCAGATCTGGCACTGGGGGCATATACCTGGCACTGTGGGGGCAGATCTGGCACTGGGGGCATATACCTGGCACTGTGGGGGCAGATCTGGCACTGGGGGCATATACCTGGCACTGGGGGCATATACCTGGCACTGTTGGGGGAAGATCTGGCACTGGGGGCATATACCTGGCACTGTGGGGGGGGGGGGGGGGGAAAGATCTGGCACTGGGGGCATATACCTGGCACTGTGGGGGCAGATCTGGCACTGGGGGCATATACCTGGCACTGTGGGGGGAAGATCTGGCACTGGGGGCATATACCTGGCACTGTGGGGGCAGATCTGGCACTGGGGGCATATACCTGGCACTGTGGGGGCAGATCTGGCACTGGGGGCATATACCTGGCACTGTGGGGGGGGGAAAGATCTGGCACTGGGGGCATATACATGGCACTGTGGGGGCAGATCTGGCACTGGGGGCATATACCTGGCACTGTGGGGGGAAGATCTGGCACTGGGGGCATATACCTGGCACTGTGGGGGGGGGGAAGATCTGGCACTGGGGGCATATACCTGGCACTGTGGGGTCAGATCTGGCACTGGGGGCATATACCTGGCACTGTGGGGGAATATCTGGCACTGGGGGCATATACCTGGCACTGTGGGGGAATATTTGGCACTGGGGGGAGCAGGCACTGAGAGGGCATATGTGGCACTGTGGGGGAATATTTGGCACTGGGGGGAGCAGGCACTGAGTGGGCATATGTGGCACTGGGGGGGGGGGGGTATATGTGGCACTGGGGGCATGTACCTGGAACTGTGGGGGAATATCTGGCACTAGGGGCATATACCTGGCACTGTGGGGGAATATCTGGCACTGGGGGCATATGTGGCACTGGGGGCATGGCCCTAGCAACAAGCACTACCCCCTAGCAACGAGCATGACACCCAGTGCATGAAACCCCTGGCAACGAGCATGACACCCTGAGCATGAAAACTCCTGGCACCGTGCATGGAACCAAGAGCATGAAACCCCTGGCAACGAGCAGGTAATTTAAAAGTAATTAGAAGCCTTACTGTAGAACTTAATGTGTAATGGGCATTATGGTGTGTGGCATAATGTATCACGGACATTGCGGTGTGTGTCGTAATGTATCAGGCATTACGGTGTGTTGTATACTATATCACGGGCATTGTGGTATGTGGTATAATGTCTCAGGATCATTGTGGTGTGTGTCATACTGTGTCACAGACATTGTATGTGCTATAATGTATCAGGGGCATTGCAGTGTGTAGCATAATGTATAACGGGCATTGCGATTCCTGTCATAATGTGTCACAGGCATTACGGTGTGTGGCATAATGTGTCTGGGGCATTACAGTGTGTGCATATTGTGTCATGTGCATTATTGTGTGTGGAATAATGTCTAAGGGCCATTGCAGTATGTGGAATAATGTATACTGGGCATTACTATAAGGAGGAAAAATGACAAATAATGTAAGGGGCATGAATCAGGATTTTTTTTCTTTCCTGTGGTGGCCAACGTCTGGGCGTGCAGGTTGCAAAACTGGGGTATAAGGTAGTCTTTCCCTGCAATGCCACGCCCTCCATGCAAAGCCATGCCCATTTCAACAAAGCCACACACCCTTTTGGCGCGCATTTTTCTACCTTTGCTAGTGCCAATTACGGGGGGTATGGGGGGGGGGGGGCGCCGAAGGATTTTTTGGCTTGGGGGAGAAAAATTTCTAGTTACGCCACTGAAGGTGAGTGAGCTCACCATGGTTAGTGCTGGGTTCTCTGGTTTATTTATACGCGGTTGATATTCAGTATTTCTGAAACAGCACAGTTTGTGAACTATTTGCGTGCTGCTGTGGTGAAGATGTATCGTGACAAATGGCACCATTACGAATACCTGATGTGGAAACTGCGGGGCACCATGTGCCGTTTATGTGAGAGGTGATCATCGGTTAGGGAAGGTACGTGAGAGCCTAGTAACATGCTACAGTGGAGCAGCTTATCATCAAAATGAAATTGGGGGCTACCGCAGTTCAGCCCGTCTAGCTGCTGTCCGTGCTACGATGGTTAGCGTACAAGTCCGATGGTGGGGAGACTGCGCATGTGCAGGGTTCGTTCTATGCATGTGCAGAACAGGTCCTGCATCCTTGCATGCAGTGCCCCCTAAGGCCCAGCCTGATAGACTGAGGGCGTTTGGGGGTGGGGAAGGGACAGCGACCATATGCATTCCTCAAAATGGAGGCGTGTTGCCTCCATTTTGTGGGAGTGCAGAGATCAGTGCCTGACGACGCAGAGTTACTGACCTCAACTTCGGACCGGAAATGGGCATCTAAGTAACTTGGAGGTTACTCAGATGACTGATGGTCACACAGAGTGATCTGATGGCGCATCTTGAGACACACCAGTGGATCACAGAAGCAGTCAGGAGGCGTCTACTTACATCAGACACCTCCTGCTGCATTTACATATTATCTGTACTGTAATGCACAGCCACTTCCTTGTGGCTGTGCAGTAGCGTACAACTCTGAATAAAGCCCTATGTTCTACCACAGTGTTGTTTTACTGTGCTGCTTTGCAGCTTGCTGCAAAACATGTTGCTTTATGTTTTATCCTCCATTCAGTAAAAGTGTTTTACCGCAGATATGTCACAGCGCCCGGCCTTCATGTCTGCTCGCAAGAATAAGCGGTTTGGCAGGCACAATGATCCATGCCACCACCCGAGGGGGAATATAAAAGTGTGGCTACCAAAGCTCGCCTCCGAGCCTATGAGGGGACGAGCTGCGCTCACTGCCGGTCCCAAAGAAAGACAAGCTGAAAAGTCTTTTACAAATATTGTTATAATGACGCAAGAGCATGTATCCCCAAAGCCGCTCCTGATAGCAGAACGGTTCAGATTCCATAAACTGATTTTTTGTAAATTGCCAGTTTGGAGATGGCCTGAACATTGCTCTGAGAGACTGACTGGTGTGTGGTATTTCAAGTGAAAGTGTGCAAAAATATTAATACCTCACGTTTTAACATGCAGTACAAGTGGAACGGTCTATTGAAGCTGCAGTAGATGTGAACACTCACACCTAAGAGCTGCAACCCAGTGCACAGGAGTTTGTCTACAGACAAGCAGGACGCTGCGGTCTGTAATAGAGTCTCTCTCACTCACCTGATTAATAAAAATAATAATTTTATTTATATAGCGCTCTTTCTCGAACAGGACTCAAGGCGCTGAGGTAACCTGGAGGCTCTCTGGAGGAGTTGCGTGTCCCTGTAGTTAGCTGGTACACAGCAGACTATCACTATTTGTACACCATTAGCTGGTTCGCAGCAAGGTTTAACCCATTAACAGCTGGTTCACAGCAGACTTTACTGAACAAGATTGACTCCCCATTTGGGGACGGTCATACAGCCTATTGTTGACAGCTTTTGTCACATTTTGCAATACAGGCATTTTTTTCATTCTCTTTTTCATCTATTTTTTCATTTGTGTTTTTCTTAGTTTTCTTATTTTTTTTTATTTGTCTTATTTTCCTTATCTATTTGCACATCCTATGTTCACACACCTGACATGTCGATATGTGTATACCAATTATTGTGATTGGTAAAAAACAGTTTCATTCGATAACATTATTGTATTATATACGCATCCAGTTTTTACACTTATCAATTTCGAGGGACATCATATCTAAACAACACAAACGAGGTTGAGCGCATCATTACCCTAATTTAACTATTCATTACTTATTATCATACATGCTAACGCAGATGGATTGTTTCAATTGCCTTTACAGACTGCTCCACCGACACAGGTAACAGGGATTCTTGGGATGTTTTCACAATGACACAAGTGGAATGTCTTCCTATAACCACCTGTTTGATAAGAAGCAAGACTCTCTGAGGCCTCCATCTTGGCTCAGTACTCACACTGACACAAATAGGGTGGCTGTACCACTGCAGTGGCAGCTGGCTCCTTACTTTCATTGGAGGTGTGAGTTAACTGTTGATTCCAGTTGCTTCCTCTGGGAGGTGTGGATCATTGTGCCTGCCAAACCGCAAGTAAGAATCTTGTAGGTACTCCATGTATGTCACCAAGGAGTGGTTAAAAGGAAGGCACTGGCTAGGAGTTTGTATGGTGGCCAGAGCAGGGGCGTGAGAAGAACTCTAGGGGCCCTATAGCAAAGGGCTCCCCCCCGTCCAGACCCCTCACACCTCTTGCAGTGGCCGGTATGTCGGGCAGGAAGTTAGAGAGAGGACTGCAACCTCCATTTTCACCAGTTGAGCCATTCCCAGGATCCCATTCAAAAAGAGGGCATAACCGTTGGTTAGGGGCATGGCCTCACAGGTAGTGGGTGTGATCTAGCAGTATGAAGTGGATGAACAGATGCTATGCCTATGCGCAGGGCATCTGTTCAGAGTGTGGGGAGTGCCTGGGGGCAGCCCAATATCTGCAGGAGTGCTAGGCACACCTCAGAGCGACGAGAATAGGGTGGGGGTGAGCCACAAGGCCATGCCCCCAATACCCCACAATGTCACGCCCCTTTTTGTTTAGGAACCCAAGATTGGAGTCTCCAGCCAAGCACAATCAAATGAATGGAGGAAAGAGGAGGGCTGGCTGTGTGGATGATATCAGACTTGTCTGATCTCTGCATACATGACTCGGGGAATGTGGGCCCAGGATAGAGTCCAGACCACACAGCAGCAGTAGTTATGCCAGTGGATCAGAGTTAGATTAACAGTTGGAGGATATGGCCAGAGAGTGTCCCGGGTGATAGTTTTAACATAATATGTCGGCACCAGCACTGTTGCACCCATGGGAGTGGCCGTCCACCCTCTGGCAGCAGATTCATGTAGACTTTGCACAACCATTTATGGGGTTCATGTTTTTGTTGGTAATGGATGCCTGTTCAAAATGGCCCGCAATTTTTACAGCCGCCTCTATTACAGCTGCACACACAGTGGAAATGTTGAGTCTTTTTGCCAGAACAAGGGTACTAGAACAGTTGGTCAGTGATAACGGGCCTCAGTGTACTGCTGAAGAGTTTAAGACTTTAATGAAGAGAAATGGAATTTGTCACATTATCTCCTCCCCATATCATCCAACTACAAATGGGCTGATTGCGTGTTTTGTACAACCCTAAAGCAGGCTTGCCACACAACATGTGCAGATAAGGGAACATTGCAACAAAAGCTTTCCAATTTCTTGTCTGCATATAGGAATGCAGTTCATGCCACAACAAATCAAAACCCCAGCTGTATTGTACCTTGTTTACCGTGGTCTGATTGACAGGCTGGAGGCATTTACATTAGGTCAACACTGGGAAATGTTGCTGAAAATGAAATCGTGTCACCTATGTTGTCTTCATGGACGGCTCTCACGTGGTCTTAGCGTCAGCATTTCCCTCTGGCTCCGGATCCTGGGCGCCGCCATATTGGAAGTGATCAGCAGACCACTGGCTCACCAATGGAAGGTTTCTAGATTTGCGTTATATATATAACCAACAGCAGGTCCGTCTCTCCCAATATTGTCGATGCTGCGTATATATATATATATATATAATGGGGGAATATGGGTATCGGCGACTGGTGTTGTTTAAAACAGAATCATTAGAGATTAAAATTTATGAGCCAAAAAATATATAAAATTAACAAACAAGCTTTTTAATATATAAAAGTGGAATAAAATACAAAAAATTTCACAAGTACTGATAAAAGCATAAAAATCTTTGTAAAAGGTAAGGAATTCGGACTTAGCTTTTAAGATAGGCAAGGGGGGTCACTACAGGGAACCCAGCGCGTTTCGTCTCAATCAGACTTCTTCAGACCCTCATGGAGGTCTGAATTTGGAGTCACACTCAAAATTAAAGTGGAAAAACACACTACAGGATGATCCAACTTTGATGTAATGTCCTTAAAACAAGTCAAAGTGAGGCTCAGTAGTGTGTGTGGCCTCCATGTGCCTGTATGACCTCCGTACAATGCCTGGGCATGCTCCTGATGAGGTGGCGGATGGTCTCCTAAGGGATCTCCTCCCAGACCTGGACTAAAGCATCCGCCAACTCCTGGACAGTCTGTGGTGCAACGTGGCGTTGGTGGATGGAGCGAGACACGATGTCCCTGATAATGTCGATATTATCTTAGACCGCAAAGCTATACCTCTAAATACACTATTACCGTGGAGCCGCTATGGCCGCTAGACTTAATACACGTGCTACGCACTTTGTACGCTATTTGCGTACAGAGTCCTGCACGTGGTACGCACTTGGCGTACACACGCCGCGCTGAGTGTACAGAGAACACACAGCGAGCGCACACACAATTGATAATCTTTAAACCTTGTTAATGATACAATGTAATGATATGATCACACTTTAAACCCTTAGCAGCAAAGTACTGCAATGATGTTATCTCTTAAACCTTAAGTAGCACTGACGGTATAAAGTACCCGCAGTGCGTACACCTTATCAATACCTATACACCTTATACAGATAAATACACTTTAAACCCCTCTTGCAGGAAAGTGAAGACACCACACCGATTTGTAGTTGAAACTACAGGGTTCTAAGGCCACAGTGGATTGATTCCAAAAGGTAAAACAATACAAATCATACACTACAGGCTAACAAGTAAATCTAAACAGAATAATGGCTACAGAGAATGTACATACGTTAGAATGTTCGCAAGCGCAACCCGGCTCGGTCCTCCGCTGGTCATACAGATAGCGTTCAGAGTCTTCTGGCCGGCTAGGCAACAATGGTCTTTTTATACACAACATGCATACACAATACACTGGTCACTGTAATCTCATTGTCCATTGGACACAGGGATGTGTCTTTACATTACAGGAGAGGTCATAGGTGGATTTGAATAGGTGGGCGATGTCTTTCCCCTACTGCTCTTGTGGGTGGTATCCTCTGGATTCCCGCCGCATACATAATTTACAGTAAATACAGTTAATGTTCATATTCTACTTCTGCACATAACTATACGCAGGAACATGCGATCTTTCTCTAACTAACACCGGAATGTTACCCTCAAAATACCCTACAGCTGGATACTAGACATCACCTTCCAACCTTTATCTGACCCTTCCTATCATGCAAAGGCGAATCTCTTAGTCCAGGAACTGTTTAAACTATTAATACTCGCTGACATGGTGCAAGGGAACTAGGGGTACAAAATGCACTATTTGGGTTAAATATGTAATGTTCTGGGCGTGGCCACGGCAGCACAGGAGTAGGAAGCAGATCCCGGGAGCTCCCTGGATTAAACATCCTCCTGTAATATCCTGGCCCCTTTGGTGTGCCTGAATACCCTGCTTTTCTTCCCTACGCTGCAGGGCACCGGCAGGCGATTTCCCCGCTCTCCCCGGGGTCTGTACGGCCGAGGAGACATACTTCCGGATTTGCGGCCTATACCTCCTCCGGATCCCCGGCCTCAATTTTGGAGATTCCCGGCCCCACTGCTCTGGACTGCTGCTTCCAGTCATAGAGGGAACACTCTCACTTAAAGGCTGACTGATATGTAACTGGTGAGTGACTTTTACCTCCTGGGATCAAATTACACTTTGACTTCAGTTGCTGTCTTATTTTACATACTAAATAACTGCATCGCTCCTGCTCTCACCTATACTCTGGGACGCTGCCAGCACTTTCTTTTACCTACTACTTTGGAGACCAGCTGCGGATGTGTTTCTGCTTATTACAACACTAAAATTCACTCATTGCTGAAGTCTCCTTCTACGCTTTTGACCTGAGATTATACCGGAGTGTCTGTTACTACCTATTGTCCGTCATGGTTCGGGACGGCCAGCGCACGGCTGCGGCGAAGCTGGAGAAATTTGCCAGACAACCTAACCCACTAAACCAACGGGCCTCGCAGGCCGCTTCGCAGGGGGCCTCTCTGTCCCACTCCTACTCCCCATCTGCAACAGCTGCTGAATCCCCTAACACACCCGCAGCTCCATCTCTTCAACAAGTGCTGGAGGCAATAGCTGGATCGGAACAGCGTCTTTCAGATAAGATGGAGAAAGTGCAGTGTGATCTCTCACTGCTTCGGCAGGACGTCCAGCGCATACGAGAGAGAGTGGGAGAGGCAGAAACCCGTGTCTCGAATCTGGAGGATATGTGTGGTCCTATGAAACAATCTATTTCCACGGTAACCCAGCAAGTAACATCCCTTCAATCCAAATTACTAGACATGGAGGGTCGGCTGCATAGAAATAATGTGCGATTTGTGGGCCTGCCGGAGAAGGAGGAGGGCTCCCAGCCTGAGGTCTTCCTGGAGTCATGGCTTAAGGAACTGTACGGCGCTGAATCCTTAATGGCACAGTTTACGGTGGAGCGTGCACACCGGATACCATCTCGTCCTCTACCTCCTGGCGCCCCTCCGCGCACCTTCATCGCCAAATTTCTGTATTATAAGGACCGTGACTCGGTCCTCCCGGTTGGGACGCACAAAAGGCCCCCTTACCAGAAACGGGGTTACCGTGTCTGCTTTTCCTGATTTTGCCGCGGAAGTCCAGAAGGATCGAGCCCAGTTTATGCCTATCAAGAGGCGCCTCAGAGACCTGAACGTCTCCTACTCTATGCTATTCCCCTCCCGACTCCGGGTGGTAGCGGACGGGGAAACCAAATTCTTCAATTCCCCTAGAGAGGCGGCCCAATGGCTGGACAGATATGCTCCGGGAGCGCGCCAGATGGCCCCGGATTGAGGCCCTGCACTGTCTAATGATCGGTTGGGACCACCAGAGGCATCTACCCATTGTCCAGGGAGCCCCCCCTTGGCGTTGGTGGCTCAGGACTTTTCTTTTCTTTCTCTTGATCGCTTGACTTTGGTTAAGGGTTTTGTTTAGTATTTAGCCCTTGAGAGATAGAAACGATAGTTTGGGATTTAAGTATGCCGAAGTTAGGGGTGGTATACGGGGAGGGGGGGAGAGTTCAGCGAACAGCTTGTTGCTGTGCCTTACACAAGTTTTTTTCTTTCTATAGTTTGTTATTTTTCTCATGCTTAAATTTGTTTTGGAGTACATTCATTTTGATGTGGGAAGTATGTCTGATGCATTGGATACTGTCGATTAAGAATCAGGGATTGAGTAGTATAGCACTGTTATTACCCTCACTAACAATTTCCAGGAATATTCGCTGGACTGTATCTTTAGGTTACTACATAGAATATTACCAGATCTATGGCTAATTTGAAATTTCTGACATGGAATGTTCGAGGTTTAAATAATAAGATAAAGCGTTCCTTAGTATTAACTACACTTCGGAAATATGGTCCGGATGTTGCATGTCTCTGCGAGACTCACTTGGAGGGGAATAGGTTACTGTCACTTAGAAGACCCTGGGTGGGCTGGGCCTATCACGCTTCTCACTCCTCTTCCTCCAGGGGTGTGTCAATCCTGATAAAGAAATCGGTCCAATTTGAGCTGGTATCGGTCAAGACTGACAAATACGGTCGATTTGTGTTCCTTGAATGTAGACTAAGTTCCCAACCCTACTACATACTGGCGGTTTATATCCCCCCCCCATTCTCGTACGATGTACTACAGCAAGCCGCTTCATTCATAGCCTCCTCTCCGGACACCCCGGTAATCTGCTTGGGTGACTTTAACAATGTCATGAATTTAGCTTTAGACAGATGGCGCTCTCCGCAGGCTGCTGGGGTCCGCTCTAGTCCTACTAAATTTGCTGATTTTCTGAATAATTTGCAGTGGGTGGATGTGTGGAGAGCTCGGCACCCTACGACTAGACAGTTTTCATGCTTCTCTGGCACGCATGGTTCGTTCTCCAGGATCGATCTGACCCTACTCTCCCCCGTTCTTCTCCCTAGGGTGGTTGACGTCCAATACGAGGCCCGGGGTATATCTGATCACTCCCCTATGGTGTTGACTCTCGCTATGGTGAGCCAGAGGGGTCAATCTTATTGGAAACTGCATCCTTCCTGGCTGCTGCAAATAGGTGATTGCTCTGACCAGGTGACTCAGTGGGAGGGATACTTTACTGACAATGTAGGCTCGGCCCCCGGAACAGTGGTTTGGGATTCATTTAAGGCATTCCTAAGGGGAACGTATATTAGACGTATTTCTGCCCTCAAAATGTCCTGCAGGGAGAGAGAGCGAGCCCTTGAGAGTGACGCCAGGGATTTGGAATCTAGATACTTGGTGGATGGCACCCCTGCGCTGAAGGTACGCTGGCTGGCGGCCCAGTCGGCATGGGTGGCTCATCTGTCTGATAAAAACTCGCGCTCGCTTCTATTTCAGGCTACTAATATTTACATGCAGGGCGATAGGCCAGGTGGCCTGTTGGCTCGATTGGTGCACAGTGACCGCCCAGGTTCTACAATTGCTCAGATGACCGGTAGCGATGGCGCCCTTGTGAACACCACGCCAGAAATTGCGCAGCTATTCCGCTCCTACTATGCTGAGGTCTACAGTTCACAACTGGTAGACTCGACATCAGACCTCTCCGCTTATTTAAGTAATATTCCCCTACCCACACTCCCCCCGGAGGCCTCTGAGATGCTGGAGGCACCATTAACTCTGGAAGAGGTAACGGCGGCTATTGGCTTGTCTCCCAGCGGCAAGGCACCGGGCTATGACGGCATCCCCTCAGAAGTATACAAGACCCACATTGATTTCTTCGGTCCTAGGCTTCACGCCCTGTATTCTGATATTTTTGTTAATGATCAACTTCCCCCCTCTATGGCGGAGGCGATTATTATAGTGATCCCGAAGCCCGGAAAAGACCCTAGATCCCCAGAATCCTATAGACCGATATCATTGATTCCCACTGACGCTAAGATCCTGGCAAAGATTTTAGCAGTTCGACTCAACACCGTAATTACTTCCATTATCCACTCCGACCAGACCGGCTTTATGCCAGGGATGTCCACTTCTATTAACCTACGTAGATTATATACCATGTTACAAATCCCATATGACTTCCCCTCTGACTCGGTAGTGGTCTCACTGGATGCCGCCAAGGCATTTGACAGTATCGAGTGGTCCTATCTATGGGAGGTCATGACAGCTATGGGTTTCGGGCCAAATTTTATAAAATGGATTAAATTGCTTTATCAGCACCCGACTGCCAGGATCTCAGTGAATGGCTATATCTCTCCCTCGTTCCGCCTGTTTCGCGGGACCAGGCAGGGATGTCCTCTGTCCCCAACCTTGTTTGCCCTGGCCATCGAACCCTTGGCCTGTCTAATAAGGTCCCACCCAGGCGTGGTGGGCATTCATACCGGCCCTCGTGAGGATAGGATTGCCCTTTACGCTGACGACATGCTGTTGTTTCTGCAGGATTACACCAGGTCTATGCCTACAGTGTTGCAATTGATTGAGGAGTTCGGTGTATATTCAGGCCTTCATATTAACTGGTCTAAGTCCTCTATTATGCCTGTGATTGGCCCCCCCCCTGCTGCTCCTAAAATCTCCCTACCGCTATGTTGGACGGCGAAATTTAAATATCTTGGGATTCAGGTAACCAATGACCCCTCTGACTTTACACCTTTGAACCTTGATCCGATCATGCAACAAATTACTCGTAAATCCAAGACTTGGTGTAAGCTTCCATTGACTGTATCTGGCAGGGTCAGCCTCGTAAAAATGATAATACTACCTAAGATTCTATATGTGGTTCTGCAATCCCCTGTATATATTCATCCATCCTTCTTTAGAAAATTGAATAGTGTCCTGTCTTCTTTAATATGGGCTAGCAAACGTCCTAGAATACAACTGAACACTCTCACCAGGCTGCGCAGCGACGGAGGTCTGGCCTTGCCAAACTTTCAGATGTACTACTATGCCGCTCAGCTGTCTCATATTAGTGCATGGGTGCAGGATACTGGCGTCACTTCTCTACACTGGGTATTTGTCCGATGCTACTTCCCCGACTTATCCCCCCTGCAGGTGTTGCTGAGTGGGAGCTTGGCCCGGTTCCTCCCTCCTCTTATATACCAAGCCATGAAGGTGTGGCAGGCACTAAAAATTCTTTTGAAATTTGATGGATTGGACCCGGACACCCCCCTCTGGTATTCTAAATGGCTCCCTGAACTGTATGCCCTCGAGGGGAGGGAAGTTTGGGCCCCTAAATCAGTGATTTCCATAAATCACCTTTATACGGATAATACGCTCAAATCCTTCCAACAACTAAAAGATGAGTTTAATTTGCCTAACTCCTATTTTTTTAGATACCTCCAGCTCAGACATGCCTTGCAGTCCCAATTCGCCAATTCCCCCCCTAAAATTATACCATTTCCCATTAAGACCTTTGCAAGTATGCTGGGTCGAGTTAAGATGATTTCCCATGCTTATGGTTATCTACTCGCTAAACTCCATATAGATCCTTTGACACGTCTCCGTGTCAAATGGGAGCAGGATCTGGGCCCCATAGATGAAGAGAACTGGGCCCTTGCTTTGGAAACTCCGTGCACGGTTACCAAATCCATCAGGTATCAACAGATACAATACTTCCTTTTGCATAGAATATATATGACCCCGGCCAGACTGGCCAAATTCGGGATGGGTCGTGTGGGTGACTGCCCTAAGTGTGGGATGACTGCAGGTACTTTTTGGCACCTCATTTGGGATTGTCCGGTGTTGCGGGCTTTCTGGGCGGAGGTCGGATCGATTCTGGGGAACACAGGGGTGGACGAGGCCATGCTTACTCCGCAATTTTGCATCCTGGGAATGGGTAGCTCTGACTTTGTGTCTGGTCCAGAGGGCCTATATGCTCGCAACATATGTGCAATGGCGAAGGTGAGCATTGCGAGGCTATGGATGGCCCCTAAGGGCCCTACACTCCCCGCTCTTAAGGCACTAATAAACAACACTGTTTTTAAGGAACGATACATTTATATGAAACACAATGCCTCCGCTAAATTTGAAAGAATTTGGTCTCCATGGCTGGAATCCATATACTCCGTCCCAGACCCTACAACTTAATGGTGATAGGGTTACTAACAGGTCCTGGATTTGCCAAGTTATGATCTTCTAGGGCCATAGGCTTCCCTCTCACCCAATGGGTTGTGAATGAGAGAGTGGCTCTGTGCCCATCTGGACAGGGTAGGATTTAGAGTGCTAGTATCCCCCAATGCGTCCTCCTCCCCATAATGTTTTTTGTCTCTTTGTTTTTTTAATTTTTTTTATTTCTGGGGTTCTCTGTGTTTGGTTTCTGATTGTTTTCTTCTCTTTTAAAGGGTTTTACTCGGACGGATTGTCCGTAAGAGTTATATTTGAGGGGGGGGGGGGGGGGGGAACAAAACAAAGTATAATGTGATTTCATGAATACTAGAGTGTACGGATAATGCAAAATAATGGTATATATAACTGTACATTCCTATGCGCCTATGAGCAAATGACATAGTTTGAAAATAAGTTGAAAGTGAATGCTGTTCCCCGATGAGGACATGTCATTACGTGTTTAATGTGTTCCTGTTATGCAATGTCTGTATGCAAACTACTCTCCTTCGAAATAAAAATACTTTATTTAAAAAAAAATATGTAATGTTTTAATAACCCTCTACGCGCTCACAAACTCCGCCGTAAATACCCATATCACGCGCATGATCGCCGGAGCGATCCTACGCAAATTGCGGATATGTGCACGCACGGGGGACTGAGTGCACGAGCAGCGGGCATGTGCATGGGGTTAGTACAAGGCATATGCATTACGATATTTTTCGACTTTGACAGTCCACCCTTTGGCAGTCAACAATAACTGCCACTATCTAAACATTAAACAGAAAAATATATAATACAATATCTATAAAATAATTGGATGGTAGGAGGAGAGGAGTAGGCGGGAAATGTATGACCTAGTGGGATAGTAAAAGAATGTATGTATGAAATCCATGTCTGAGGGGCATGTATCATCGTGCCGTACATGTTCTAGATAAGCTTCGAGGTATTGCGAAGTATACATTAAATCCTTCTCATCCCGTATTAAGGGTCTGTAAGTGTGCCAACAAACACTACCGAGCTCTTTTCGGCTTCTTGTTCCAACAAATGGGGTGCACATTTAGTTGATGATACATGGAGGGGGAACATATGTGAATGCTAATATGTGTATATATATATATCACCTGTCGACTATGTGTGTCACTACCTGAAGGTTGTAGAGATGAAGATAAGACACGTATCACAAATACATTCACATAGCATTTGTGCAGTCGTTCTTGGGTGTTGGTTGAAGTCTTGTCCGGATGGATGTATCTTTGCTGAAAGTGTTAATCAAAGTCTTTAGAGTGTCCATCAAAGTCTTTAGAGTGTCCATCAAAGTATCTTCCGAATGGATGTATTTTTGCTTGAGGGAAAACAAAGGAGAAACGGGTGAAAGAAACGGACCGTGGAATCACGTTTTATCACATCATTGTCTCTATTGATGGGTCATAAATTAAATCAGTTAGTGTAACAATGCCCCCGCTCCTCAAACTCATCACTTTGGTACAGCGCTTGCACCGCATTAAAATACGAACACACCTGAATATCAAACCAATCATTATGACAACTCCCAGGATACAAAGGAGAAACTTTCCTACACTCACAATAACATTTTGAGCCCATTCTCCTAAACCTGAGAACCAATTTCGTGGGTTCAACCATGAGACCCAGCCAGTCAGTTCATTACTCACAGCAGTAAGGGTAAGGTTGTGTCTCCTTCGGAACTGCCACTTCAACTGCAAGATATCGTCCATCTTTTGATCGATGACCTCGGATGGGTCATCAGTGCTGTTTGTAATATACGTGCAGCACTTCACACCATACTGAGTTGCTAAGGTGACACAATACCCGCCTGTCACCGCTGTGATATAATTTAGAACCATCCTGTGCTGGATCAGTTCCGTTTTGTAAGCTTGCAACTCCCTCCCTGTATACCTGAAGGTGTCATCATACATCTCGGTGATATTATCTATCAGGTTCGCTAGCGCATGGATATACCTATAATTTATAATTCCTCTGGCGGTACAGGTGATATCTAACGCAAGTAGGAATTGAATCCCGGTGGATTCGTGGATCAAATCAGAGGCTGCGTGCTCTGTCCTATCTATAAGGTGTCTCTTAACGATGTGTTCATAGTGAGTATGAGTGTAAGGAGCTTGAGCACTGCGGTGAACGTCTTTCATCTTATTATGGGTTATGGTCATAACTTCTGGCAACACTCTTCCAATGTAACACAATCCCTCTGAGTTTGGGGCAAGCCACTTATACGCCTTCCTCCCGCATATGAAATATGCATCATCGGGAGAACATATGGGACAGAATATGACATTACCATATTGCAAACTTCCAAGTGAATAATCCTATCCCTAACTCTCTCATCTGTTCAGTACACGTATCAGGCTGTATGATATGCGCACAGTACCCTGGAGATACTTCTCCAACCCGCATGGTCCTACTTCCTAGGGTATACCTATACCGAAAATACCTCCCACCGTCGGCTATTTGGCGTATAAGTTCTGAGTCTACGGGCATTCTGTCGGCTCTGTGTGAAAATGCCATGGTTTGGTTATTCCATGTCACTTCCCAATTTCCCGGCTTTCGGGAATTGGAAATGTTGAAACATACTAAGGATCTATCCACATGATATTGGTGGAGCTTCAAACTAGGGGGCCTAGAAATATTAAATTTCTTGTCCACCGGTCTCCCACCCCTTAATTCAAGTACCTCATCTATTGTTAATGGATACGGTACTAGTCCTGACTTGCTCTGACCTTGAGGTACTTGTGAGCACACCAAGCATTCTGTTTGGTTTAAAACCTTACCCACTAATGAGTGATAATAACTCAATGGATGACGGTCCATGTTAATATTAAGGCTGGACTGACATCTCTGGATGCACCCGTCCTCAACTATGTTTTCACAGTTTCTACAAATACAATATTCCTCAGCCAATAATTCACAGTGCCTCCTAGTTTCTTGACTACTAGATCATTTTCTGATACTCGCCTTTGCTCGGTGGATGTGTTGCTCTTGGAATTCTACAAATCCGTCCTTGCCATCAGAACCCATTCCAGATCCTTTTCTCGACCTCTCTGGTACTCTCACTGAAATAGACTGCTCTAGTCAACAACTGGGTCAACAGGAAAACCTGGAATGCAGTCTCTTGGGGTAAGTCCATCTTGCTAAGGGGAGAGAAAGGGAGCAAGGAAGGGGGGGGGAAGGAGGGTAATGGGAGATGGAGAAAATAATAAAAGGGAGAAAGAAATTTTGTGCGATAACCGCCTCTGGTCTTGTAGTTCTCTGTGCTCAGGTGCCGTGACAACAGTCCTGCCTCTCAACCTTTCCGGAACAGACACTCCAGTGATACGATTTCCTCTACACTCTGCTCGTTGTCACGGGCTCTCTCTGGGCCAGCGACCTTCTTACAGTGGGACGAGTGGACCCAAGTCTCTCTCTCGGCATCCTTTGATGCTGTCATGCTGGTCAGTAAGACTTGGTACGGTCCTTCCCACCGGTCAATAAGGCAACCTGAGCGTAGAAAATTTTGAATCATTACATAATCCCCAGGTTCAATGTCATGACAATTACTGTTTGGTAGGTCAGGAATCACCAGCTTTAAGTTTCTGTTTTGATTCCTCAACTGCTTGCTCATCTTAACCAAATATTTTACAGACACCTCATTATTGCATTTCAAATCATCCTGGGGGTCAATCATTACATGGGGTTGTCGACCAAAAAGAATCTCAAAGGGTGATAGGTTAAGGGGGGACCTGGGAGTGGTTCTGATGCTGTACAATACAAGTGGCAAAGCTTCTGGCCATAACAATCCAGTTTCAGCCATCACTTTGCTCAACTTGTTCTTAATAGTGCTGTTTACTCTTTCCACTTTCGCACTCGCCTGTGGGCGGTACGGAGTATGCAGCTTACTATTAATTCCCATCAGTTTGCACATAACCTGAAAGACTTCACCTGTAAAATGGGTACCCCTATCACTTTCAAGTATCCTAGGGATACCATATCTGCACACAAATTCCTGCACGATTTTCTTTGCAGTGAACGTAGCAGTATTTGTGGCAGCGGGGAACGCTTCTACCCAATTTGAAAACACGTCAATACAAACTAACACATACTTTAAATTTCTGCAGGGTGGCAACTGTATGAAATCAATTTGTATTACCTGAAAAGGGCCGTCTGTTGGTGGGATATGGGATGGTTCTGTTGGTATTGACTTTCCAATATTCTTCCTCAAGAAGATAAGACATGTCATTGCTCTCTTACCCGCATGAGAAGAGAATCCTGGCGCACACCAGTAGGCTCTCACCAGCTTACACATACCCTCTTTGCCCAGATGAGTCAGACCATGTGCCGCCTCAGCTAAGCTTGGAAGATATGCTGTGGGGGCTACTGGCTTACCTTGTCCATCTGTCCAGAGTCCTGAGGACTCCTGGCCATATCCTTTTGACCTCCAGACTGCCTTTTCCTGTGGAGAACACAAATTTTGCATTTCACTTAATTTTTGTGTGTTGACGGTATTGAATACCATCAGTTGTGTGATATCTGTCTGTATGGGGGTGCTGGCTGCTGATTTAGCAGCTTCGTCTGCCCGGCTGTTACCAAGTGACACTGGGTCTTGACTGTAAGTGTGGGCTTTGCACTTGATAACAGCCACTCTGTCGGGTTCCTGTATCGCTGTTAGAAGTCTTTTGATATGGGGTGCATGCGCTACAGGTGTGCCAGCTGCCGTCATGAAATTTCTGTGGTGCCATAGGGCCCCGAAATCATGCACTACTCCAAAGGCATACCTAGAATCTGTATATATGTTGGCTGACTTACCCTTAGCCAATTCACACGCTCTGGTTAGGGCGACCAGCTCAGCAACTTGTGCTGAGTGCGGTGGGCCCAGGGGTTCAGCTTCTATGATACCTTTGTCATCTACGACAGCGTATCCAGTACACAAGTCTCCCGAGTCCGTCTGTCTGTGGCAACTACCGTCAGTGTAAAAAGTAAAATCTACGCCTTCCAGTGGGTTGTCACTAATGTCGGGTCTTGCAGTGAAAGTTTGGTTCAGATATTCCATACAATCATGTGTGTCAGTGTCTATACTAAATCCTCCTTCACCATCACTCTCATCCTCCACCCTTTGTGCCTGTCCAGGCATACCTGGGAGATACGTTGCAGGATTTAGTGCACTGCATCTCTTTATGGTGATGTTTACAGGGGCCATTAGTGCTAATTCCCACCTTGTAAACCGTGCTGATGAGACATGTCTGGTTTGGGCAGAATTCAGTAAGGCTGATACTGCATGAGGTGTATGGATGGTCAGGTTGTGTCCCAACACTACATCTTCACTTTTACTCACTAGCAATGCTATCGCTGCAACACTTCGCAAGCATGTGGGGAGAGACCGTGCTACGGTGTCTAGCTGTGCACTGTAGTAAGCTACCGGCCTGCTGGCATCACCATGTCTCTGGGTTAGGACACCTGCCGCACACCCAGCACTTTCCGTACCGTATAACTCAAAAGGTTTCCCATAATCTGGCATGCCTAATGCAGGTGCCTGTGATAGGCATTGTTTAAGTCTCTCAAATGCCAGTTCGGACTCATCTGTGTGAGAGATCCGATCTGGTTTGTTCGAGGAGACCATTTCCTGCAAAGGTAAAGCCAGTATGGAGAACCCTGGGATCCAGTTTCGGCAATACCCACACATTCCAAGGAAAGTGCGGATCTGCTGCTGGGTTTGTGGCAGAGTCATGTCGCGAATCGCCTGTATTCTATCAGCGGTGAGGTGTCTCAGTCCTTGTGTTAAGCAATGTCCCAAATATTTCACTTTGGTCTGGCACAACTGTAACTTATTCTTTGAAACCTTGTGTCCCGTATTAGAAAGGTGAAACAGAAGCTGTTTCGTGTCTTTCAAGGACGATTCGAGTGAATCTGAACACAGCAGTAAGTCATCTACATACTGTATTAATACTGATCCGCTCTCAGGTTGAAAGGATTGTAAACAGTCATGCAAAGCCTGGGAGAAAATACTTGGGCTGTCAATGAAACCTTGGGGTAAGCGAGTCCAGGTGTACTGTACTCCTCTGTATGTAAATGCAAACAAATATTGGCTGTCAGGGTGCAGAGGGACCGAAAAGAAAGCAGAACAGAGGTCAATGACAGGGAAAAACTTTGCAGTAGGGGGAATTTGCATGAGGATGACAGCTGGATTTGGCACTACGGGGAATTGGCTCTCAACTATCTTGTTTATCCCCCTTAGATCCTGCACTAGCCTGTAACCCCTCCCCCCACTCTTTTTCACAGGGAAGATGGGACCATTGGCAGTGCTGGACGTCCTAACTAGGATGCCCTGTTGTAGCAAGCGCTCTATGACTGGGTACACTCCTAATTCCACCTCTGACTTCAGAGGATACTGTGAGATTTTTGGAGCTATCCTACCATCTTTTACTTGAACTACTACAGGAGCTACATTTGCCATTAATCCAGTGTCTTGTCCATCTTTGGTCCAGAGGGATTCCGGTATCTGGGAGATCATTTCCTCTACCTTGGATTGACACCTGTCTATAACAGCAGAGTGTGACATCAACCTTTGTGGGGTGTCTAACATATCCTGCACTTCCTGAACGTGATTCTCGGGTATATCTAAGAAGACACCCTCAGGAGTACAATATATGACACACCTCATCTTACACAATAAATCTCTCCCAAGTAGATTAGTCGGAGCCGATGCAGCTAGCAAAAAGGAGTGCTTGGTCTGCAAAGGCCCTATCGTAATCTCCGCTGGTCTACTTAAAGGGTAGTGTTGCACTACTCCTGTTACCCCCATTGCTCAAATTGTTTTACCCGTTGTTTTCATACCTACCGTTGAATTTAACACTGACCTGGCCGCCCCTGTATCTACAAGGAAAGGTAGTGATCTACCAGCTACATCAACTGTAACCTCGGGTTCATTTCCAAGGCTAGCAATCAATTTCACTGGCTGCAAACTACAGGTGAGGCCTGACCCCTATTGTATGTTGTGACCCTCCCGCAGCGTGCTGGCAGCTACAATATGTGAGGGGGGTAGCTGAGAATTTTCAGAGGTCTGCCAGTCCCTCCTAGGTGGGTACCTCCTCGTTTCTCCTGCATGTGGCTCATAATTCCTCCTATGCGGTCCCTGATCCCAATTACGTGTGTTATGCTGTGAGTCATGTTCTGGTCTAGGGGGTCGATATACGTTGTTTTTATAATTACAGTTCCGTGAGTAATGTCCTTCCCTCTGGCAATTCTAACATTTTACTACATACGGCTTACCATCAGGGGTCTGGGGTTTAGGCTGATGTGGCTTCGTTGTCAGGGCTTTGATACTTAAGGTCATCAGCTTATCCCCCTGTGACTCCCTGTGCTTAATGATGTTCCGATCGTGCTCAATAGCGGACTCTCTTAATGCAGCCACCGAAATACCTCTCCAATTTGGTTGAGTGGTTTGTACCCTTGTTCTCAACGTTTCTTTTAAACCATCCATTAATACAGACACAGCTACCTCTCTATGATGTACATTTTCCTTAATGTCCTCGACCCCAGTGTATCTAGCCATTTCCTGCAGTGCTCGATGGAAATATTCAGAAGCCGTTTCACCTTCTTTTTGTCTAATGGAGAAGATTTTATTCCACTTGACAACAGTTGGGAAATATACTCCTAATTGCAGATTGATCTGTCGTACATTCTCCTGAGTGTTTTCATCAGTGAGAGGTACTTCTGCGTCTAATTTACAATCAGCAATTAATTTCACAGGGTAAATATTAGAGGGCAAACATGCCCGTAGCACTGTCCGCCAATCTTTGTTTGTGGGTTCGGTGGCGTTACCTAGTTCTCTAATAAACCTCTGACATGCGGCTAGATCCTTTCTGGGATCGGGAAATTCAGACATAATTGTCCTCAATTCTGTCCGGGACCAAGGACAATGCATAGCAATGTTCCTGACGGGAGTGATTCCCTGAGCGTCAGTCTTCCCATTGGGGACTGCGATCACCCTGACAGGATTTAGTTAAATTACATCATTCTGGGTTGCTTCTACAATGTGAGGTGCAATTGTCTCTGCATAATGTACTGTACCGTACTTACCTGTGGAAACGACCTCACCTGTCCCTCCGCTAGGGGCCTTTGCTACTATTCTTACTGGTTGGGCCGTGCCCACTTGTGTGTCTTGTATGGTGGCTGCTAGAGAGAGTGCCGATATCGTGCTGGGCTCATCTTCTTGGTCGCAGTCCTGAGGGAAGTTGGGATACAACTTGCACGGGTTAGCATTAATACATTTATCAAGTTCACTCTTATCATATATTAGTATGCCATTCTCTGTAGCCACTTACTCCCCTGTAATATACGGTGGTGGTGGTGCAGTTGCAATCAGTTTCCTGCCAGGGTTGGAACCAGCTGTTTGAGCTAATCCCCTCTGCATATCACTCTCTCGTTGCCATAAATGTAATCAGTTTGAGTGTCTGATCCTTTCTGTTCGGGATTTTAACAGACATATCCTAATCCTTAAATTCTGCAACACCTCTGGATTAAAACTGCCTACCTTAGGGAATGGTTCCCTATCTTCCGCAGTCATACGTTCCCATTCATTGCATAAAACCTCTGTGTGTGAGCCATATTTCTCACACATTATGTACCTCGCCGACCCCTTGGGCTGCGGAATATCAACCTGAACCCTGGTTGATCGTCCCTTACTTGAGCAACTGGCCCCCATCTTTTGCAGGTATTGCCTTCTCAGCTAATTCCTACAAAAAAACCAAAATACTCAGTGGTAAGGCAACGGTGAAAGTTCTCCGAGCGCTCTCACCCACTCACGCCCACGTTGGCCAATACACCTAAACACTGTCGTCAGCGCCGGTCGTACCCAACCTCGGGCCCCTGTGTAACCTCTATTTACTGAGAGTGTGTGGGAGTGACTTACCCTTCCCAGTAAATATTGGTCGTTGGAGATTTCCTGAGTGACCAGCGAAAACTCCCTTAAAACAATTTTTTTTTTACATAAATCACGTTGCGTGTACTACACTTAGCGCCAATGATCCCGCAATTTTTACGCACAACTCGTAAAAGGGTATCGCGGTGGGCTAAGTATTGCACTCACGAACGTGCGGTACAATCGCCCAGCGTATAGGTAACTGTTACTTATCCGCCGTACGACCAATGTAATCGTTTTTCAGGCTGCGAAACCTCAGCCTGAGCGTATCTGAACGGGCCTATATGGGTACTACGCCAACCCCCGGGGCTGCGCTCTCTACACAAAACCTCGCAGACCTTTTAGGCCGCGGTATTCAGAGCTTCGCGTGACTTTGTCAGCGGTTTTCTGCCTTCGCTGACCTCTTGGTCTGCTGTTATACTAATTGCTCCTTTATACCTTAATCAATGTTAACGTGAGCAAGCCACTCTCACGCCACCAAGTGTCCACTCACCTGGTGTGGTCTCCGACGGGATCCCGAATTCCCTGGGTCCACAAAACCTTTATTGTTTGCACACTCACGCACGTTCACTCATATACACTTTGGTTTTTCTGTACAGAAAATTAACTTTCATTCAGGAAAAACAGCCTTAATTCCAGAGGTGATACAGTAAGAAAGGTATTTAAACTAAATATTGGAAAACTGATCAATTTGTGCTATTATTGTTAGGCGCCGGGGTCCGCTCGTCGGTGCGGCCCGGCGCCTAGCAACCAGGGACGCCGTGCGCGTACAGCCGCCGGCTCCCTGGCAACGCTGGACGCCGGGCGCACGGAGCCGCTCAGACCCTAGCAACGGGGACGCCACGTTCGGGCCGCGTTCCCCGTTGCTGGGTCTTTTCTAATTTGTATTAATGGTGTGCTGGCCGTGCAGCATGCAAGCTGCACGGCATTACTTGTGATTACCCAGTCTGGCTCCTGATTGGGGAGCTCACAGTTATAAGCACCCTTTGGACTTCTCACAGACGCCGGTGATAGCTTCCTGTTTGCCTGTGTCAGTTACAGAGAGTTTCCAGTCCTGCTCAATCCGGTTGTTCCTGTCCTCAGTGATCCTGTACTCGGAAGTTTGTCATCTATTCCTGGAGTCTGACCGAGCACCTTTAACATCCTGTGGTGTTCGTGAGTCGCGGCATAGCCGTGTGTTGCGGCTTGACCGCTTACTGTTTATTATTTTGTATCTTTGTGTTCTGGAGCTTTTGCGGAGGATTCCGCTCTCCCTGGTCCACTCTGGTGTCCAGCGGTGCTGGATAGGAGTGACGGATCAGTGGATCTTTGGTTGTCCTTTTCCCTGGCGGCTAGTCCGCACATACTTCTTTGGTTAAATTAGTTAGCTTGTAACCCCTGGCCTGGTTGCTTAGTCAGAGGGCCCCTTGTTATCACCCTGTCTCGGATTTCCCTTTGTCTCCCATTAAGACCTGAGGGGGCATCGGGGTTGGGCAGACATAATCCGCCCTTCGAACGCGGCTGCCATGGGCTCAAGCAACCATAGTCTCGCAGGGGATTTCTGATAACACGGGCGAGACAACGGAGTTAGGGCGCCAGGGGTTACTAGGCTCTCCTGCTCCCACAAACCAGTATATCTTTCCTGTACTCAGACCTCTGCCATAAGATCTCCTCTGGTCTGGAGTACGGGAATCATAACATTATCACCGGCCAGACTAAAAATTAAAATTAACAGGAGTTAATTTTTCCCTTGTTCAGTTGGGAGATTTGTCGGCCTCATGAATCCCACCGGTGTCGGGCCAAATCCTGGCCAGCTTCTAGTTAGCCAGATTCAAGAACTTACTCAGATGGTTCAGGATCTGTCCCTTCGGGTGAGGTCACAGGAAGATCTGTTACGCACTTCCCCAAGGGTCATTCCTGAACCAAAAATGCATCTGCCTGACCGTTTTTCTGGGGATAGAAAACAGTTTTTTAATTTTAAAGAGTCTTGTAAACTTTATTTTCGTTTGAGACCAGTCTCCTCAGGTACGGAGGCTCAGCGGGTTGGAATTATTATTTCTCTGCTTCAGGGGGATCCTCAGACCTGGGCTTTTGGTTTAAAGACAGACGATCCGGCTTTATTTTCTATAGACGCTTTTCTGAAGTCTTTAGGACTGTTATATGATGACCCTGATAGAGAGGCATCCGCCGAGACTCAGTTGCGTGCTCTCAGACAGGGTAGGAATCCCGCAGAGAATTATTGTACGGAGTTTCGCCGTTGGTCGAATGACTGTGGATGGAATGACCCAGCCCTGCGCAGTCAGTTTCGCCTCGGCTTATCTGAGTCTATAAAAGACAGTCTCCTTCAGTATCCCGCTCCTGAGACTCTCGATAAACTCATGGAGCTCTCTATTAAGATTGATCGTCGGCTCAGAGAGCGGAGGGCTGAAAAAGGAGCATCTGTCGGGTCAACTCCTTGTGTTTTTTCCATCCCTGTAGACATAGAGGAGCCTATGCAGATAGGTCTCTCCAAACTGTCTCCTGAAGAAAGAACCAGAAGGCAAAATTCTGGTCTTTGTTTATACTGTGGAGGTCAGGGACATTTTGCCCGTAGTTGTCCGAACAAGTCGGGAAACGTCTCGACCAAGTGAATTGTGAGGGGGTTCACTTTGGTCTGCAGCTTATCTCCTCAAATAATTCACTGTTAGTCCCAGCTAAAGTTTCCTTTGGCAGCCTCTGTTCCTCGGTCTCTGTTTTTGTGGACAGTGGAGCTGCAGGGAACTTTATGGATTTAACATGGGCCAAGACCTTAGGTATTCCTCAGTTAGCCTTGGGTAGGTGTATCACCATGCATGGTTTAGATGGGAGTCCCTTGTCCAATGGGGTTATTTCTCTCTGTACACCTCCTGTTCTACTCTCGGTAGGAGCTCTGCATTCTGAAAAAATTGAGTTTTTCCTCACCCATTGCCCAGCAGTTCCAGTGGTTCTGGGTCACCCTTGGCTGGCCTTTCATAATCCCATCATTGATTGGCAGTCGGGGGAGATCTCACAATGGGGTACCATCTGTAATAAAGAATGTATTACGCTTCCCATCAGAATAGCTGCTGCCATTCCCGCACCCATTCCTGTGGAATACCAGGATTTTGTTGATGTTTTTTCCAAGGGCAATGCGGATATTCTGCCTCCCCATAGGCCTTATGATTGTGCTATTGAGCTAATTCCTGGTGCCACTTTGCCTAAGGGAAGGTTATATGCATTGTCCGGACCTGAAACCGTGGCCATGAATGAGTATGTTAAAGAAAGCCTAGGGAAAGGATTCATCAGGCCATCTAAATCCCCTTTAAGTGCAGGCTTCTTTTTCGTAGAGAAGAAGGATGGTTCACTCAGACCCTGCATTGACTTTAGAGCCTTGAATAAAATCTCAGTAAAAAATACTTACCCTCTGCCACTGATCTCTGTCCTCTTTGATCAGCTACGTTCGGCTGTGATTTTTTCTAAGATTGACCTGAGAGGAGCATATAACCTCATCAGAATCAAGTCAGGGGATGAGTGGAAAACGGCATTCAGTACTCAGTCAGGCCACTATGAGTATCTGGTTATGCCATTCGGCCTGTCTAACGCTCCGGCAGTTTTCCAGGATCTCATTAACGATGTGCTCCGTGAATTTCTTGGAAAATTCGTTGTAGTCTACTTAGACGATATTTTGATTTTTTCTGACTCGGTAGAACAACATGTTACCCAGGTGCGTCAGGTTCTAAAAAAATTACGTGAAAATCACCTATATGCCAAGCTGGAGAAGTGTGAATTTCATGTCACGGAGGTATCCTTTTTAGGATACATTATTTCCCCTCGGGGATTCCGTATGGAACCAAAAAAGCTCCAAGCCATCCTCAGTTGGGCGCAACCCACCAACTTAAAAGCAATTCAGCGCTTTTTAGGGTTTGCGAACTACTATAGAAGATTTATTCACTCTTTCTCTGACCTAGTTGCTCCCATTGTGGCACTGACTAAAAAGGGAGCAGATCCTACCAATTGGTCACGTGAAGCTGAGTTATCTTTTCAGGCCTTGAAACAAGCCTTTGTCTCAGCCCCTGTCCTCAGACACCCCAACCCAGAATTGCCTTTCATTGTTGAGGTTGATGCCTCAGAGGTTGGAGTAGGGGCTATCCTGTCTCAGAAGGATCCGGATTCCCTTGAATAACATCCTTGTGCCTTTATGTCCAGGAAATTCTCTTCTGCTGAATCCAACTACGATGTTGGTAACCGGGAATTGCTGGCTATTAAATGGGCTTTCGAGGAGTGGAGGCATTGGCTTGAGGGAGCGACTCATATCATTTCAGTTTTGACTGATCACAAAAATCTTCAATACATTGAATCAGCTAAACGACTGAATGCCCGGCAGGCTCGTTGGGCTTTATTTTTTACTCGTTTCAAATTCATTATCACCTTCAGGCCAGGTTCCAAGAATACAAAGGCAGATGCCCTGTCACGCAGTTTTCTTCCAGTTCAAGACAACAGTCCTGTTACTCCCATACTGCCGTCTTCAGTCATTCGGGCAGGCCTCACACAGGATTTATTTACCCAGTTAAAGCTGCTTCAACATCAAGCTCCTGGAAATACTCCTGCTGGTCGTCTTTTTGTCCCTGAGTTTTTGAGAGCAACTGTTTTGACGGAGTTTCATGATAGCAAAGTTGTCGGGCATCCGGGAATCGCTAAGACTTTGGAATTAGTCTCCCGCTCAGTATGGTGGCCTGGTCTTTCCAAAGACATTAAAGAGTTTGTTTTTTCGTGTCAGGTCTGTGCACAGCATAAAGTTCCCCGTTCTTTGCCTATCGGTCAGCTTATGCCCTTGAATGTTCCTCTTAGGCCATGGTCCCATATCTCCATGGATTTTGTGGTGGACCTCCCTCTGTCAGCCGGATGCCGAGTCATATGGGTGGTAGTGGACCGTTTTAGCAAAATGGCCCATTTCATTGCTCTTCCCCGATTGCCATCTGCCCAGGGATTGGCAGTCTTGTTCCTCCGCCATGTTTTCAGACTCCATGGGTTACCCACTGATATTGTTTCTGATCGGGGTCCACAATTCATTGCACAGTTTTGGAAATCTTTTTGTGTCTCATTGAAGATGAAATTATCTTTAACGTCAGGCTACCATCCCCAATCCAACGGGCAGACTGAGCGAGTTAATCAATCACTAAAACAATATTTGCGTTTGTACTCGGCCAAACTCCAAAATGACTGGTCTGAGTTTCTTCCATTGGCGGAGTTCGCTTACAATAATGCCTGTCATTCCTCCACCAATGTGTCTCCATTTTTTGCAGTTTTTGGTTTTCACCCCAGAGCAAATTCCTTTTTTCAACATTCCTCTGTCTCCTCACTGACCTTGACCTCTCATCTTAGGCTCATTTGGAGAAAAGTGCACCTGGCTCTCAGAAAAGCGGCATTTCAGGAAAAGAGATTTTCTGACAAGCTCCGGCGGCCGTGCACTTTTAAAGTAGGAGATAGGGTATGGTTGTCGACTCGCAACATTAAACTTCGACAAACCTCAGCCAGATTGGGTCCTAAATTTATTGGACCATTTCACATTATCAAAAATAAGAATTTACTTACCGATAATTCTATTTCTCGGAGTCCGTAGTGGATGCTGGGGTTCCTGAAAGGACCATGGGGAATAGCGGCTCCGCAGGAGACAGGGCACAAAAAGTAAAGCTTTTCCAGATCAGGTGGTGTGCACTGGCTCCTCCCCCTATGACCCTCCTCCAGACTCCAGTTAGGTACTGTGCCCGGACGAGCGTACACAATAAGGGAGGATTTTGAATCCCGGGTAAGACTCATACCAGCCACACCAATCACACCGTACAACTTGTGATCTAAACCCAGTTAACAGTATGATAACAGAGGAGCCTCTGAAAGATGGCTCCCTAAACAATAACCCGAATTAGTTAACAATAACTATGTACAAGTATTGCAGATAATCCGCACTTGGGATGGGCGCCCAGCATCCACTACGGACTCCGAGAAATAGAATTATCGGTAAGTAAATTCTTATTTTCTCTATCGTCCTAGTGGATGCTGGGGTTCCTGAAAGGACCATGGGGATTATACCAAAGCTCCCAAACGGGCGGGAGAGTGCGGATGACTCTGCAGCACCGAATGAGAGAACTCCAGGTCCTCTTTTGCCAGGGTATCAAATTTGTAGAATTTTACAAACGTGTTCTCCCCTGACCACGTAGCTGCTCGGCAGAGTTGTAATGCCGGGCAGCCGCCCAAGATGAGCCCACCTTCCTTGTGGAATGGGCCTTAACAGATTTAGGCTGTGGCAGGCCTGCCACAGAATGTGCAAGTTGAATTGTGTTACAAATCCAACGAGCAATCGACTGCTTAGAAGCAGGCGCACCCAACTTGTTGGGTGCATACAGTATAAACAGCGAGTCAGATTTTCTGACTCCAGCCGTCCTTGAAATGTATATTTGTAAAGCTCTGACAACGTCCAACAACTTGGAGTCCTCCAAGTCGCTTGTAGCCGCAGGCACTACAATAGGCTGGTTCAGGTGAAACGCTGATACCACCTTAGGGAGAAAATGCGGACGCGTCCGCAGCTCTGCCCTATCCGAATGGAAAATTAAATAAGGGCTTTTATAAGATAAAGCCGCCAGTTCAGATACTCTCCTGGCGGAAGCCAGGGCCAGTAACATAGTCACTTTCCATGTGAGATATTTCAAATCCACATTTTTTAGTGGTTCAAACCAATGGGATTTGAGGAAATCTAAAACTACATTTAGATCCCACGGTGCCACCGGAGGCACCACAGGAGGCTGTATATGCAGTACTCCTTTGACAAAAGTCTGGACCTCAGGGACTGAGGCCAATTCTTTTTGGAAGAATATTGACAGGGCCGAAATTTGAACCTTAATAGATCCCAATTTGAGACCCATAGACAATCCTGATTGCAGGAAATGTAGGAAACGACCCAGTTGAAATTCCTCCGTCGGAGCACTCCGATCCTCGCACCACGCAACATATTTCCGCCAAATGCGGTGATAATGCTTCGCGGTGACTTCCTTTCTTGCCTTAATCAAGGTAGGAATGACTTCTTCTGGAATGCCTTTTCCTTTTAGGATCTGGCGTTCAACCGCCATGCCGTCAAACGCAGCCGCGGTAAGTCTTGAAAGAGGCAGGGACCCTGTTGAAGCAGGTCCCTTCTCAGAGGTAGAGGCCACGGATCGTCCGTGACCATCTCTTGAAGTTCCGGGTACCAAGACCTTCTTGGCCAATCCGGAGCCACTAGTATCGTTCTTACTCCGCTTTGCCGTATGATTCTCAATACCTTTGGTATGAGAGGCAGAGGAGGAAACACATACACCGACTGGTACACCCAAGGTGTTACCAGCGCGTCCACAGCTATTGCTTGCGGATCTCTTGACCTGGCGCAATACCTGTCCAGTTTTTTGTTGAGGCGAGACGCCATCATGTCCACCATTGGTCTTTCCCAACGGTTTATTAGCATGTGGAAAACTTCTGGATGAAGTCCCCACTCTCCCGGGTGAAGATCGTGTCTGCTGAGGAAGTCTGCTTCCCAGTTGTCCACGCCCGGGATGAACACTGCTGACAGTGCTATCACGTGATTCTCCGCCCAGCGAAGGATCCTGGCAGCTTCTGCCATTGCACTCCTGCTTCTTGTGCCGCCCTGTCTGTTTACATGGGCGACTGCCGTGATGTTGTCCGACTGGATCAACACCGGTCTTCCTTGAAGCAGAGGTTCCGCCTGGCTTAGAGCATTGTAGATTGCTCTTAGTTCCAGAATGTTTATGTGAAGAGACTTTTCCAGGCTCGACCACACTCCCTGGAAGTTTCTTCCTTGTGTGACTGCTCCCCAGCCTCTCAGGCTGGCGTCCGTGGTCACCAGGATCCAATCCTGTATGCCGAATCTGCGGCCCTCCAATAGATGAGCCCTCTGCAACCACCACAGAAGAGATACCCTTGTCCTTGGAGACAGGGTTATCCGCAGGTGCATCTGAAGATGCGACCCTGACCATTTGTCCAACAGATCCCTTTGGAAAATTCTTGCATGGAATCTGCCGAATGGAATTGCTTCGTAAGAAGCCACCATTTTTCCCAGGACTCTTGTGCATTGATGTACAGACACCTTTCCTGGTTTTAGGAGGTTCCTGACCAGGTCGGATAACTCCTTGGCTTTTTCCTCGGGAAGAAAAACCTTTTTCTGAACCGTGTCCAGAATCATCCCTAGGAACAGCAGACGAGTTGTCGGCATTAATTGGGATTTTGGAATATTCAGAATCCATCCGTGCTGCTTTAGCACCTCTTGAGATAGTGCTAATCCCATCTCTAGCTGTTCTCTGGACCTTGCCCTTATTAGGAGATCGTCCAAGTATGGGATAATTAATACGCCTTTTCTTCGAAGAAGAATCATCATCTCGGCCATTACCTTTGTAAAGACCCGAGGTGCCGTGGACAAACCAAACGGCAGCGTCTGAAACTGATAGTGACAGTTTTGTACAACGAACCTGAGGTACCCCTGGTGTGAGGGGTAAATTGGAACGTGGAGATACGCATCCTTGATGTCCAAGGATACCATAAAGTCCCCTTCTTCCAGGTTCGCTATCACTGCTCTGAGTGACTCCATCTTGAACTTGAACTTCTTTATGTACAGGTTCAAGGACTTCAGATTTAGAATAGGCCTTACCGAGCCATCCGGCTTCGGTACCACAAATAGAGTGGAATAATACCCCTTCCCTTGTTGTAGAAGAGGTACCTTGACTATCACCTGCTGAGAGTACAGCTTGTGAATGGCTTCCAAAACCGTCTCCCTTTCGGAGGGGGACGTTGGTAAAGCAGCCTTCAGGAAACGGCGAGGTGGATCTGTCTCTAATTCCAACCTGTACCCCTGAGATATTATCTGCAGGATCCAGGGATCTACCTGCGAGTGAGCCCACTGCGCGCTGTAATTTTTGAGACGACCGCCCACCGTCCCCGAGTCCGCTTGAGAAGCCCCAGCGTCATGCTGAGGCTTTTGTAGAAGCCGGGGAGGGCTTCTGTTCCTGGGAAGGAGCTGCCTGTTGCTGTCTCTTCCCTCGACCTCTGCCTCGTGGCAGATATGAATAGCCCTTTGCTCTCTTATTTTTAAAGGAACGAAAGGGCTGCGGTTGAAAAGTCGGTGCCTTTTTCTGTTGGGGAGTGACTTGAGGTAGAAAGGTGGATTTCCCGGCTGTAGCCGTGGCCACCAAATCTGATAGACCGACTCCAAATAACTCCTCCCCTTTATACGGCAAAACTTCCATATGCCGTTTTGAATCCGCATCGCCTGTCCACTGTCGCGTCCATAAAGCTCTTCTGGCCGAAATGGACATAGCACTTACCCGTGATGCCAGTGTGCAGATATCCCTCTGTGCATCACGCATATAAAGAAATGCATCCTTTATTTGTTCTAACGACAGTAAAATATTGTCCCTGTCCAGGGTATCAATATTTTCAATCAGGGACTCTGACCAAACTACCCCAGCACTGCACATCCAGGCAGTCGCTATAGCTGGTCGTAGTATAACACCTGCATGTGTGTATATACTTTTTTGGATATTTTCCATCCTCCTATCTGATGGATCTTTAAGTGCGGCCGTCTCAGGAGAGGGTAACGCCACTTGTTTAGATAAGCGTGTTAGCGCCTTGTCCACCCTAGGAGGTGTTTCCCAGCGCTCCCTAACCTCTGGCGGGAAAGGGTATAATGCCAATAATTTCTTTGAAATTATCAGCTTTTTATCAGGGGCAACCCACGCTTCATCACACACGTCATTTAATTCTTCTGATTCAGGAAAAACTATAGGTAGTTTTTTCACACCCCACATAATACCCTGTTTAGTGGTACCTGTAGTATCAGCTAAATGTAACGCCTCCTTCATTGCCAAAATCATATAACGTGTGGCCCTACTGGAAAATACGGTTGATTCGTCACCGTCACCACTGGAATCAGTGCCTGTGTCTGGGTCTGTGTCGACCGACTGAGGCAAAGGGCGTTTCACAGCCCCTGACGGTGTTTGAGGCGCCTGGACAGGCACTAATTGATTGTCCGGCCGCCTCATGTCGTCAAACGACTGCTTAAGCGAGTTGACGCTATCCCGTAATTCCACAAATAAAGGCATCCATTCTGGTGTCGACCCCCTAGGAGGTGACATCCCCATATTTGGCAATTGCTCCGCCTCCACACCAATATCGTCCTCATACATGTCGACACACACGTACCGACACACAGCAGACACACAGGGAATGCTCTACACGAAGACAGGACCCACTAGCCCTTTGGGGAGACAGAGGGAGAGTCTGCCAGCACACACCAAAAAAGCGCTATATATGACAGGGATAGCCTTATAATAAGTGCTCCCTTATAGCTGCTTTATATATATCAAAATATTGCCATTAAATTTGCCCCCCCTCTCTGTTTTACCCTGTTTCTGTAGTGCAGTGCAGGGGAGAGACCTGGGAGCCGTCCTGACCAGCGGAGCTGTGAGAGGAAATGGCGCCGTGTGCTGAGGAGATAGGCCCCGCCCCTTTTCCGGCGGGCTCGTCTCCCGCTATTTTGTGAATCCAGGCAGGGGTTAAATATCTCCATATAGCCTCTGGGGGCTATATGTGAGGTATTTTTAGCCTTTTAATAGGTTTTCATTTGCCTCCCAGGGCGCCCCCCCCCCAGCGCCCTGCACCCTCAGTGACTGCGTGTGAAGTGTGCTGAGAGGAAAATGGCGCACAGCTGCAGTGCTGTGCGCTACCTTTAGAAGACTGCAGGAGTCTTCAGCCGCCGATTCTGGACCTCTTCTTACTTCAGCATCTGCAAGGGGGCCGGCGGCGCGGCTCCGGTGACCATCCGGGCTGTACCTGTGATCGTCCCTCTGGAGCTGATGTCCAGTAGCCAAGAAGCCAATCCATCCTGCACGCAGGTGAGTTCACTTCTTCTCCCCTCTGTCCCTCGTTGCAGTGATCCTGTTGCCAGCAGGAATCACTGTAAAATAAAAAACCTAAGCTAAACTTTCTCTAAGCAGCTTTTTATGAGAGCCACCTAGAATTGCACCCTTCTCGGCCGGGCACAAAAATCTAACTGGAGTCTGGAGGAGGGTCATAGGGGGAGGAGCCAGTGCACACCACCTGATCTGGAAAAGCTTTACTTTTTGTGCCCTGTCTCCTGCGGAGCCGCTATTCCCCATGGTCCTTTCAGGAACCCCAGCATCCACTAGGACGATAGAGAAAAAGTCAATCCAGTTGCCTTCCGGTTGCGTTTACCAAAAACTTTACGGATCGGAAATACTTTCCATTGCTCTTTGCTGAAACCATTTGTCTCGTCCAGTAGATTTCCTCGTAAAATATCTCAGGGGAGATCACCAATAGATGTACAGGGTCAGCAGGAGTTCTTGGTGGAGAAGGTTCTCGATTCCAAGTTGTCCCGGGGTCGGCTTTATTTTTTGGTGCATTGGAGAGGTTATGGTCCAGAAGAAAGGTCTTGGGTCCTGGATAAGGATCTCCATGCCCCGAGGCTCAAGAGGGCATTTTTTCGAGAATTTCCCCAGAAACCTGGCTTTAGGGGTTCCTTGACCCCTCCTCAAAGGGGGGGTACTGTTAGGCGCCGGGGTCCGCTCGTCGGTGCGGCCCGGCGCCTAGCAACCAGGGACGCCGTGCGCGTACAGCCGCCGGCTCCCTGGCAACGCTGGACGCCGGGCGCACGGAGCCGCTCAGACCCTAGCAACGGGGACGCCACGTTCGGGCCGCGTTCCCCGTTGCTGGGTCTTTTCTAATTTGTATTAATGGTGTGCTGGCCGTGCAGCATGCAAGCTGCACGGCATTACTTGTGATTACCCAGTCTGGCTCCTGATTGGGGAGCTCACAGTTATAAGCACCCTTTGGACTTCTCACAGACGCCGGTGATAGCTTCCTGTTTGCCTGTGTCAGTTACAGAGAGTTTCCAGTCCTGCTCAATCCGGTTGTTCCTGTCCTCAGTGATCCTGTACTCGGAAGTTTGTCATCTATTCCTGGAGTCTGACCGAGCACCTTTAACATCCTGTGGTGTTCGTGAGTCGCGGCATAGCCGTGTGTTGCGGCTTGACCGCTTACTGTTTATTATTTTGTATCTTTGTGTTCTGGAGCTTTTGCGGAGGATTCCGCTCTCCCTGGTCCACTCTGGTGTCCAGCGGTGCTGGATAGGAGTGACGGATCAGTGGATCTTTGGTTGTCCTTTTCCCTGGCGGCTAGTCCGCACATACTTCTTTGGTTAAATTAGTTAGCTTGTAACCCCTGGCCTGGTTGCTTAGTCAGAGGGCCCCTTGTTATCACCCTGTCTCGGATTTCCCTTTGTCTCCCATTAAGACCTGAGGGGGCATCGGGGTTGGGCAGACATAATCCGCCCTTCGAACGCGGCTGCCATGGGCTCAAGCAACCATAGTCTCGCAGGGGATTTCTGATAACACGGGCGAGACAACGGAGTTAGGGCGCCAGGGGTTACTAGGCTCTCCTGCTCCCACAAACCAGTATATCTTTCCTGTACTCAGACCTCTGCCATAAGATCTCCTCTGGTCTGGAGTACGGGAATCATAACAATTATCGCGTGGCTACCGTATCGCCTAAACTGAAACAATGTTATTGTGTGATTTGTATTTAGTGGGCGTACCGGTACGCACGTTGCGTAAACACGCCACGTGTGTAGGCCTTTACGTTGCGTACGCAGTCCCGATCGTTGTCCGAGACAAGTGTACAAAGGCCGTATGTCCGCAGTACTACAAATCCCACACTTCTATAAATGTAAGCGATATTTAACTATAATCGCTCACTTAACACACCACACAGTTTCTACTGTATAAACCTTTACAACTAGGCCAGGCTGCGTGTGCGTCTTACACTTACTTCCTTAACTATTAACTCTATATTTTAACTAAATAGCAACAAATTTTCTCAGTACAGGTCAAAATTAATCCAGTAATAAATGTTTATGGCAATAATGCGAGCAGATATGCAAAGTACAAAATACAGGTGTATGCGTGTGTTGCGTGCGCATTTGGCGCCAAACAGAAATTTACAGATTTTAAAAATAGCTTTTGCGTTCTTACCTTACGGATCCCTCCAGCATCCCTTCAAACCATGCAAGGCAGACGCTTATCTAATCAGCACTAGTGTATCCACCAACCAAGAGAAGGCTTCCGGGGATACCTTTCCGCCCTTTGCTGATAGATAAAGTCTGCGTAAACTTGCTAGGCTGCGGGTATGAGAAGGAACCGGACGAGCTCCCAATTGATAATGTCGATATTATCTTAGACCGCAAAGCTATACCTCTAAATACACTATTACCGTGGAGCCGCTATGGCCGCTAGACTTAATACACGTGCTACGCACTTTGTACGCTATTTGCGTACAGAGTCCTGCACGTGGTAGGCACTTGGCGTACACACGCCGCGCTGAGTGTACAGAGAACACACAGCGAGCGCACACACAATTGATAACCTTTAAACCTTGTTAATGATACAATGTAATGATATGATCACACTTTAAACCCTTAGCAGCAAAGTACTGCAACGATGTTATCTCTTAAACCTTAAGTAGCACTGACGGTATAAAGTACCCGCAGTGCGTACACCTTATCAATACCTATACACCTTATACAGATAAATACACTTTAAACCCCTCTTGCAGGAAAGTGAAGACACCACACCGATTTGTAGTTGAAACTACAGGGTTCTAAGGCCACAGTGGATTGATTCCAAAAGGTAAAACAATACAAATCATACACTACAGGCTAACAAGTAAATCTAAACAGAATAATGGCTACAGAGAATGTACATACGTTAGAATGTTCGCAAGCGCAACCCGGCTCGGTCCTCCGCTGGTCATACAGATAGCGTTCAGAGTCTTCTGACCGGCTAGGCAACAATGGTCTTTTTATACACAACATGCATACACAATACAATGGTCACTGTAATCTCATTGTCCATTGGACACAGGGATGTGTCTTTACATTACAGAAGAGGTCATAGGTGGATTTGAATAGGTGGGCGATGTCTTTCCCCAACTGCTCTTGTGGGTGGTATCCTCTGGATTCCCGCCGCATACATAATTTACAGTAAATACAGTTAATGTTCATATTCTACTTCTGCACATAACTATACGCAGGAACATGCAATCTTTCTCTAACTAACACCTCAAAATACCCTACAGCTGGATACTAGACATCACCTTCCAACCTTTATCTGACCCTTCCTATCATGCAAAGGCGAATCTCTTAGTCCAGGAACTGTTTAAACTATTAATACTCGCTGACATGGTGCAAGGGAACTAGGGGTACAAAATGCACTATTTGGGTTAAATATGTAATGTTCTAATAACCCTCTATGCGCTCACAAACTCCGCCGTAAATACCCATATCACGTGCATGATCGCCGGAGCGATCCTACGCAAATTGCGGATATGTGCACGCACGGCGGACTGAGTGCACGAGCAGCGGGCATGTGCATGGGGTTAGTACAAGGCATATGCATTACGATATTTTTCGACTTTGACATCCCAGATGTGCTCAATTGGATTCAGGTCTGGGGAACGGGCGGGCCAGTCCATAGCATCAATGCCTTCGTCTTGCAGGAACTGCTGACACACTCCAGCCACATGAGGTCTAGCATTGTCTTGCATTAGGAGGAACCCAGGGCCAACCGCACCAGCATATGGTCTCACAAGGGGTCTGAGGATCTCATCTCGGTACCTAATGGCAGTCAGGCTACCTCTGGCGAGCACATGGAGGGCTATGCGGCCCCCCAGAGAAATGCCACCCCACACCATTACTGACCCACTGCCAAACCGGTCATCTTGGAGGATGTTGCAGGCAGAACGTTCTCCTTGGCATCTCCAGACTCTGTCACGTCTGTCACATGCTCAGTGAGAACCTGCTTTCATCTGTGAAGAGCACAGGGCGCCAGTGGCGAATTTGCCAATCTTGGTGTTCTCTGGCAAATGCCAAACGTCCTGCACGGTGTTGGGCTGTAAGCACAACCCCCACCTGTGGACGTCGTGCTCTCATACCACCCTCATGGAGTCTGTTTCTGATTGTTTAAGTAGACACATGCACATTTGTGGCTTGCTGGAGGTCATTTTGCAGGGCTCTGGCAGTGCTCCTCCTGTTCCTCCAAAGGCGGAGGTAGCGGTCCTGCTGCTGGGTTGTTGTCCTCCTACGGCCTACTCCACGTCTCCTGATGTACTGGCCTGTCTCTTGGTAGCACCTCCATGCTCTGGACACTACGCTGACAGACACAGCAAACCTTCTTGCCACAGCTCGCATTGATGTGCCATCCTGGATGAGCTGCACTACCTGAGCCACTTGTGTGGGTTGTAGGGAGGTCATACAGGCACGTGGAGGCCACACACACTACTGAGCCTCATTTTGACTTGTTTTAAGGACATTACATCAAAGTTGGATCAGCCTGTAGTGTGTTTTTCTACTTTAATTTTGAGTGTGACTCCAAATCCAGACCTCCATGTGTTAATGAATTTGATTTCCATTGATAAGTTTTGTGTGATTTTGTTGTCAGCACATTCAACTATATAAAGAACAAAGTATTTAATAAGAATATTTCATTCATTCAGATCTAGGATGTGTTATTTTAGTGTTCCCTTTATTTTTTTGAGCAGTGTATATACACATACACACACACACACACACACACACACACACACACACACACACACACACACACACACACACACACACAATGCAGTTACATTGCCGGCAGTCAGGATCACAGCGGTCTCAGGATACTGACACCGAAATCCCGACCACTGACAATGCAAACAGCCAGCTAACAGGGGCTATTCCCACTCATGGGTGTCCACGACACCCATACTGCGGGAACAGAACCTGTGGCATGCACAGCGGCATCGGTAGGCTGACCGTCGGATCCCGGTCACCAGCATAACATACCCAACCCACACATATATCTAACTAACTAACTAACTAACTAACTAACTAACTAACTGTGTCTGTCTGTCTCTCTTTATATAAAACCCCATATGTGTGCACACATATAGAGAGGGACAGAGAAAAAGGAATGGAGATGAAGGGGGGCATGGGAAGAAACAGAAGTGGGGTATGGGGAGAGAGAGGGGACATGGGACTAGAGGGGAGCATGGGGAGAGAGAGGGGGGCAGAGAAAGAGGCACAGGGCGAGGGGGGCATTGGGAGACGGGCATGGAGAGATAGAGGGGCAAGGAAACAGAGAGGCATAGAGAAAGAGGAGGGCGTGGAGGGGGGAATGGGAGAGAGAAGCATGGGGGGTGTAGAGAAAGAGGGGGGTTTAGGGGCATGTCGGGAACGAGAGGGAAGGAGTGAGGCATGAGGAGAGAGAGATTTGAACAGCAGCAGGAGGAGCGCTGCCCTGGAGAGCAGTTACAATGCCTTCAGGTCGGGAGGAAGCCCTGTGGTCCCACCAGCTTGGTGCCCCGGGATGTGCAGTGCTCTGGAGGGCCAGTCCACTACTTGCAGCTCAGCGACATTTAGGCAGCTGTGGGTGGATATAAGATATGCGGGAGGAGGAGAATAGGCAGAGACGCGAAAGACGGGGGACAGGTAGAGACGCAGGAGGAGAGGAGGAGATGCGGGAGGATGGGAGGAGCAAGGGTATAGGTAGAGTCGCGTCGATGTGCCGCAAGCCCGCAGTTGATGCAGGATGGTGTGAGCTAGAAGAGCACACTTGCCTGCATGTCCTTCTGTACAGCTGGGTGCCCATTTAATATAAGTGGGCTGCTTCTGCGTTATGCACAGCTTGCTCGATTGATCGGCGTGCAGGGGGGGTTTCCAGGTACCCCCCCTGCGCGCGCGTATGACATGTACAATGCAGGAATTATGACAAACAATAAAGCTGCATTGGACTTGCAATACTATTACTGAGTAAAGCTATGTATATAAACAGATATATCAATGCACAGTAAAAACTGGATGAATATCACAGGGTACTTGTACTAAATATCCCTGTAGTAATGCACTTGTTCTAAACTAACACTGTCTAAACGACATGTAGAATACTTAAGTGTCCTGTAAATGCACAGTGCTGATGATGCAGGCGACTTTACAGAGGAGGCATCACCCAGCAGTCCCAGAATCAGCGCAGCTGTGTGTAATGGCGCCCAAACGCTGACAGGGAGGGAGACAGAGAGATGCAGCTCCAGGGCGGGAACATTTACTCTAAATGGCGCCCAGGGGTTGGGGCTACAGGCCAGAGCCTTATCCCCTTGCTGGACTTCACCACCGGGTGCTGCGGGCCTTAATAAAATGAATAATAGCCTAATCCGACCTGTGCCCTTGCCCTGGTGGTCTAGTGAGGTCCCTATACTGCCACAGCATGCCTCCCAACTTTGCAGAGCAGCAGGGAGGGACATCAGCGCGCGTCGAAGGTGCGCAACCGGAATTAGGGAGAGTGGCCTATTGGAAAGGGGACGTGGCCTCGTGGTAAGTGCCAATCGGAAGCCACGCCCCCGTTTTCATCATTATGGGGGCATGAATAGCGCTCAGAGAGCTGCTGGTCATGCCCCCTGTCCCTCTCTGCTGTGAATAGACACTGTGCGCATGCGCACAGCACCTATACTCCGCTGCTCTGCTCAAAGCAACGAGTGACAGGGGGGATCTCCCAACTGCCCCCCCACCTGCGGGACACTGTGACCAGCGGGTGGGAGAGCGGGACAGACCGTGAAAAACGGGACTGTCCCGCCAAAATTGGGACAGTTGGGAGGTATCCCACAGTGTCCATGCCAGCGCACGCGGCCCGCCTCCGAATGGCCACGGCAGATCGCGATTTCCAGCAGGTCCCGTCTGGGTGACCCTCTTACCTCCTCCCTGAGTGCGGCCACGCAATCCCAGAGAACTTCGGTCAGTGTGTGTGCCCAGTGTGAAGAACCGGAGTCTCCGCTGTAAGTACCCGGCAGCCAGGGACGCGGGAGTATACAGCGCCGCTGGGGGAGGTGATGGAGCTGCAGCAGGAGATATCAGAATGATATCTAGCACTAGAGTGCCTCTGCTGCAGCCCTTGAAGTCTTCTATCTTCTTTAAAATAGCTCCTCTTAGGGCTGCTGGAGCAGCCCTGCCTGTTAGCTGCCTGCAATGCAGGCACCAACTTACAAACTGAGCTACTGTGCACAGAGGCGGCGTTATAGAGGAGGCGGCGCTGAGCATCTTGGGAACAGTCAAAGCTTTTAGCCTGTTGGTGCCTCGGATCAAGATCCAACTCTACACCCAGATGTTATTCCCTGTGGAATACCAGTGTACCCCGGTGCAGAAAGATAGCATCTGATTGGTTGCTATGGGCAACATCACCATTTCTAAAAAAAAACTTCAACCTTAGTAAATTTACCCGTTAGAAAAGTTCTGGTGAGAGGATTTGTGTAGGCAATGTACACACTGTACTGTTCACATATATTGTGGTGCACTACGTGTCCTTGGAAATTATTTTAAACATTATCAACAATGACGTAAAGTGCAGATGTAAGTATAAACATTATTCTTATTCCTGCCAACAATTTACAGTCTGCATTACTTTTTTTTCTTCTGCTTTTTTTCCAATTGATGTTTACGACTCCAGGGAATTAAGCGTGACCAGGTTACTTGCTAAATACTGTGTGTAAAGCAAAGAAATCATGATCACACCGAGGAACGCTGTGAGCATATTTGTAATACATTGCCATTTCATACCTCCCAACATTACCCTCTCCAGGAGGGACACAATACTCTGCTCCTGGACTTCCCCCTTAATATATAATTGCAGGCACCTGTGTTGAACAGGATAATGGATAGGAAAGGTGTTTAGAACAGGTGATGGCAATCATCAATTAATAGAAAAGTCCAGAAGCAGAGCATTCTGTCCCTCTTGGAGAGTGTCATGTTGGGAGGTATGCAATTTTGTTCTCACTGATAGGTCCGGCATACTCATTTAAATATAAGTAGGTTTTATCAAACCAACAAAATGGCGCCACTCTTGTTTTCTATCCCAGCGACACATATTATAGCGTCCCATATGGAGGTGAGAAGAACTTCCCCACTAGAGCTTCCGGTACCCTCGTGGTGTCATTTCCTATTTGGTAGGCGGCTATTTAGAACAGAAGAAGATGAGTGCTAGCTGGAGCCGCCTGGAGAGGCTTAAAGAGTGGAAGAGACGGGGGCGGAGGGGTGTGGATTGGGTCACGCTGCGTGGCCGCTTACTGCCGGTGAAAGATACGGTCTCAGACGCCGGTGGCTCAGATACGGAGGACGATGCAGATCCGCACGATGTGTCGGATGCGGACTTCATGGACGCAGATGAAATTGAGAGCGGAGCCGCACAAGTCACCTCCCGGGCTCCCCAGAACACCCGAGGTAACCCACCAGCCCCACCTGCGACTGCGCTGCACCTGCCACTGGGAGCTACTGACAGCAGAGCCTCAGGCTGATACATGCCCACATGTGATCAGCTGATAACCGTGACATACCTGACAGCCCATCCCCTGCCTCTCACTGACACTGCCCGAGGCTCTGTGCGCTGCTGCTGCTAGGGCCCGTGTAGCAGTACACAGAACTCGCGTGTAGTTCTCATATAAGCTAGTTCTTGGTTTTTAACCATTTGCTTCTAACATTAAAGTTCATGTCTGTATCTTAACAATCAGGAGTTTGTACAGAACATTCTGCCATCCATGCTGGTTGCTGCTCTGCTCTCTGGTGTCTTCTCTCCTGTCCTGTTGCTTCGATGTTCTGACACTCTCACAGCAAGCTGGGTACACACTGTACTGGGGTCGTAACTAGACATTTTGGTGCCAGAAAGAACATAATGTCCATTGATATGGACATTATGAGCTCTCCATAGAAAGGATATTTCTGTACTGTTAGTGTTTCTTGAGAACAGAGTTTGACAAGCACTGATGTAGTGAACGCCAAACAGGATGACATGGCAAAGCGGCTTGTGTCCTAAAAAGAGTGTGATCTGATCTACTTGGAGAAATCCTGCGGATAGCGTAATGTTTGGGGTGGTCTTCTGTATGCCGGCGCTCAGTATACCGGCGCTGGGAGCCCGACAGCCGGCATACCGACACTTATTTTCCCTCGTGGGGGTCCACGACCCCCATAGAGGGAGAATTAAATAGTGTAGCGCGCCACCGTGCCCGTAGCGTGGCGAGCGCAGCGAGCCTGCAAGGGGCTCATTTGCGCTTGCCACGCTGTCGGTAAGCCGGCGGTCGGGCTCCCGGCGCCGGTATGCTGGTCGCCGGGAGCCCGACCGCCGGCCAGCCGTAGTGAACTCTAATGTTTGTGATGGTTATAAAACTAGCTGTGAGTAGGGTGTCTAGAAAGCAGTGATGCATGCATGATTGTTTCTAAAAGAGCAAATGAAACCTATATCGATATATATATATATATATATATATATATATATATATATATATATATATATATATATATATATATATATATATATATATATTTATTTTAAACCTACCGGTAAATCTTTTTCTCCTAGTCCGTAGAGGATGCTGGGGACTCCGTAAGGACCATGGGGTATAGACAGGCTCCGCAGGAGACATGGGCGCCATAAAGAACTTTTAGTATGGGTGTGCACTGGTTCCTCCCTCTATGCCCCTCCTCCAGACCTCAGTTATAGAACTGTGCCCAGAGGAGATGGACAATATGAGGAAAGGATTTTGTTAATCTAAGGGCAAGACTCATACCAGCCCACACCAATCATACCATATAACCTGGAATATATGCAACCAGTTAACAGTATGAACAAAAAACAGTATCAGTCAAAGACCGATTCTAAATGTAACATAACCCTTATAAAAGCAACAACTATATACAAGTCTTGCAGATGTAGTCTGCACTGGGACGGGCCAGTGCAGACTACATCTGCAAGACTTGTATATCCTCTACGGACTAGGAGAAAAAGATTTACCGGTAGGTTTAAAATCTTATTTTCTCTAACGTCCTAGAGCATGGGTCTTCAACCTGTGGCCCTCCAGCTGCTGTGAAACTACACATCCCAGCATGCCCTGCCACAATTTTGCTATTAAGGTATGCTAAAACTGAGGCAGGGCATGCTGGGATGTGTAGTTCCACAGCAGCTGGAGGGTCGCAGGTTGAAGACCCATGTCCTAGAGGATGCTGGGGACTCCGTAAGGACCATGGGGATAGACGGGCTCCGCAGGAGACATGGGCACTTTAAGAAAGACTTTGGATCTGGGTGTGCACTGGCTCCTCCCTCTATGCCCCTCTCCCAGACCTCAGTTTGATACTGTGCCCAATGGAGACTGGGCGCTTTCAGGGAGCTCTCCTGAGTTTCCTGTCAGAAAGTATTTTAGTTAGGTTTTTTATTTTCAGGGAGTCTGCTGGCAACAGACTCCCTGCATCGAGGGACTGAGGAGAGAGAAACAGACCTACTTCTCTGAGTTTCAAGGCTCTGTTTCTTAGGCTACTGGACACCATTAGCTCCAGAAGGATTGGTACGCAGGTGTCACCCTCGCCGTCCGTCCCAGAGCCGCGCCGCCGTCGTCCTCGCAGAGCCGGAAGATAGAATCCGGGTGAGTATGAGAAGAAAAGAAGACTTCAGAGGCGGCAGAAGACATCTTGATCTTCATAGAGGTAACGCACAGCAGTGAAGCTGTGCGCCATTGCTCCCATTCACCTCACACACATCTATCACTGTAAGGGCGCAGGGGGGGGGGGGGGCGCCCTGGGCAGCAATATAAACCTCTCCTGTGGCAAAAGTACATATATACATGTACAGCTGGGCACTGTACATGTATATAAAGAGCCCCCGCCATGTTTTTAAGAATTTGGAGCGGGACAGAAGCCCGCCGCCGAGGGGGTGGGGCTTCTCCCTCAGCACTCACCAGCGCCATTTTCTCCACAGCACAGCGCTGAGAGGAAGCTCCCCGGACTCTCCCCTGCTTACTCACGGTGACGGAGGGTTTTCAAGAGGGGGGGGGGGGGGCACATAATTGGCGCATATATATACATAAAGGCGCTACTGGGTGAACATTCTGTGTTTTTCCTGGGTCATATACAGCTGGGGTGTGTGCTGGCATACTCTCTCTCTGTCTCTCCAAAGGGCCTGGTGGGGAACCTGTCTTCAGAAAAGAGCTTCCCTGTGTGTGTGGTGTGTCGGTACGCGTGTGTCAACATGTTTGAGGTTGAAGGCTCACCTAAGGAGGAGTGTATGAATGTAAGGTCTCTGTCGGCAGCGCCGACACCTGACGGGGTGGATATGTGGAATGTCTTAAGTGCTAATGTAAATTTATTGCACAAAAGATTAGACAAAGCTGAGGCTAGGGAACAGTCAGGGAGTCGAACCATGTCTGTCCCAATGTCGCCGGGACCTTCGGGGTCTCAGAAGCGCACACTATCCCAAATAGTTGACACAGATACCGACACGGATTCAGACTTCAGTGTCGACTACGATGATGCAAAATTACAGCCAAAAGTGGCTAAATGTATTCGATATGACTATTGCAATAAAAGATGTTTTGCATATCACAGAGGAACCCCCTGTTCCTGACACGAGGGTACACATGTATAAAGAAAAGAAGCCGGAGGTCACCTTTCCATCCTCACATGAGCTGAACGAATTATGCGAAAAAGCTTGGGAAACTCCAGACAAAAAAACTGCAGATTCCCAAAAGGATTCTTATGGCGTATCCTTTCCCGCCAAAGGACAGAATACGGTGGGAATCCTCCCCTAGGGTAGACAAAGCATTGACACGCTTATCAAAAAAGTTAGCGCTGCAATCCCAAGATACGGCTACCCTCAAGGATCCTGCTGACCTCAAGCAGGAGGTTACCTTGAAGTCCACTTACACACATTCTGGTACGATACTCAGACCGGCAATTGCGTCGGCCTGGGTTTGTAGTGCTGTAGCAGCATGGACAGATTCCTTATCAGCGGAAATTGACACCCTAGATAAGGATACCATTTTAATGACCCTAGGGCATATAAAAGATGCTGTCTTATATATGAGGGATTCTCAAAGAGACATTAGTTTACTGGGTTCCAGAATAAACACTATGTCTATTTCTGCTAGGCGAGTCTCATGGACCGACAGTGGACAGGTGATGCCGACTCAGAGGCATATGGAGTTTTTACCTTACAAGGGTGAGGAATTATTTGGAGAAGGCCTCGGACCTCGTCTCCACAGCTACGGCAGGTAAATTGAATTTTTTGCCTTATGTTCCCTCACAACCGAAGAAATCGCCTCATTAACAAATGCAGTCCTTTCGTTCAAATACAAGCAAAAGAGTACGTGGATCGTCCTTTCTTGCCAGAGGTAAGGGCAGAGGGAAAAAGCTGCACAACACAGCTAGTTCCCAGGAACAGAAGTCCTCCCCGGCCTCTGCAAAATCCACCGCATGACGCTGGGGCTCCCCTGAGGGAGTCCGCTCCAGTGGGGGCACGTCTTCGACTTTTCAGCCACATCTGGGTTCACTCACAGGTGGATCCCTGGACAATAGAAATTGTTTCTCAGGGATACAAGCTGGAATTCGAAGAGGTGCCCCCTCGCCGGTTTTTCAAATCGGCGCTACCGACTTCTCCCCTAGAAAGGGAGATAGTGTTACATGCAATTCACAAATTGTCTTCAACAAGTGGTGATCGAGGTTCCCCTGCTTTAAAGAGGGAAGGGATACTACTCAACTCTGTTTGTGGTCCCGAAACCGGACGGTTTGGTCAGACCCATTTTGAATTTAAAATCCCTGAACTTTTACTTAAAACTGTTCAAGTTCAAAATGGAATCGCTCAGAGCGGTCATCGCCAGCCTGGAAGGGGGGGATTTTATGGTATCTCTGGACATAAAGGATGCATACCTGCATGTTCCCATATATCCTCCTCATCAGGCGTACCTGAGATTTGCGGTACAGGATTGTCATTACCATTTTCAGACGTTGCCGTTTGGGCTTTCCATGGCCCGAGGATTTTCACCAAGGTAATGGCGGAAATGATGGTGCTCCTGCGCAAGCAGGGTGTCACAATTATCCCATACTTGGACGATCTCCTCATAAAAGCGAGATCACGGGAGAAGTTGCTGAACAGCGTATCACTTTTACTGAAGGTGTTACAGCAACACGGCTGGATTCTCAATATTCTAAAGTCGCAGCTGAATCCTACGTCTCGGTTGACCTTCTTGGGCATGATTCTGGACACAGACCAGACAAGGGTTTTTCTTCCGACAGAAAAAGCTCAAGAACTCATGACTCTGGTCAGGAACTTATTGAAGCCAAAACAGGTGTCAGTGCATCACTGCACTCGAGTCCTGGGAAAGATGGTGGCATCATACGAAGCCATCCCCTTCGGAAGTTTCCATGCGAGGACTTTCCAATGGGACCTACTGGACAAGTGGTCCGGGTCACATCTACAAATTTATCAGCGGATCACCCTGTCCCCCAGAGCCAGGGTATCTCTCCTGTGGTGGCTGCAGAGTGCTCACCTCCTAGAGGGCCGCAGGTTCGGCATTCAGGACTGGATCCTGGTGACCACGGACGCGAGCCTCCGAGGTTGGGGAGCAGTCACACAGGGAAGAAATTTCCAAGGTCTTTGGTCAAGTCAAGAGACTTGTCTTCACATCAACATCCTGGAACTGAGGGCCATATACAACGCCCTACGTCAAGCGGAGGCATTAGTTCGCGACCAGCCAGTTCTGATCCAACGTCGCCTCAGTAGCTCATGTAAACCGCCAAGGCGGCACAAGGAGCAGAGTGGCGATGGCGGAAGCCACCAGAATTCTTTGCTGGGCTGAGAATCATGTAAGCGCACTGTCAGCAGTGTTCATTCCGGGAGTGGACAACTGGGAAGCAGACTTCCTCAGCAGACACGACCTACATCCGGGAGAGTGGGGACTTCATCAGGAAGTCTTTGCGCAGATTGTAAGTCAGTGGGGACTGCCTCAAATAGACATGATGGCGTCCCGTCTCAACAAAAAGCTACAAAGGTATTGCGCCAGGTCAAGAGACCCTCAGGCGGTAGCTGTGGACGCCCTTGTGACACCGTGGGTGTTCCGGTCGGTGTATGTGTTTCCTCCTCTTCCTCTCATACCCAAGGTGTTGAGAATAATAAGAAAAAGAGGAGTGAGAACAATCCTCATTGTTCCAGATTGGCCACGAAGGACCTGGTATCCGGATCTGCAGGAGATGCTCACAGAAGATCCGTGGCCTCTTCCTCTAAGACAGGACCTGTTGCAACAGGGGCCCTGTCTGTTCCAAGACTTACCGCGGCTGCGTTTGACGGCATGGCGGTTGAACGCCGGATCCTAGCGGAAAAATATATTCCGGATGAGGTCATTCCTACACTAATAAAGGCTAGGAAGGACGTGACATCAAAACATTATTACCGAATATGGCGAAAATATGTTTCTTGGTGTGAGGCCAGGAATGCTCCTACGGAAGAATTCCATCTGGGCCGTTTTCTTCACTTCCTACAAACTGTAGTGAATTTGGGCCTAAAATTAGGATCTATTAAGGTTCAGATTTCGGCCTTATCCATTTTCTTGCAAAAGGAATTGGCCTCTCTCCCAGAAGTACAGACGTTTGTGAAGGGAGTACTGCATATTCAGCCTCCTTTTGTACCTCCGGTGGCGCCTTGGGACCTTTAACGTGGTGTTACGTTTCCTCAAGTCACCTTGGTTTGAACCACTTAAAACGGTGGAGTTGAAATATCTTACTTGGAAGGTGGTCATGTTGTTAGCCTTGGCTTCGGCTAGGCGAGTTTCGGGATTAGCGGCTTTATCACATAAAAGCCCCTATCTGGTTTTCCATATGGATAGGGCGGAATTGCGGACCCGTCCTCAGTTCCTACCTAAAGTGGTCTCATCTTTTCATATGAACCAACCTATTGTCGTGCCTGTGGCTACGCGTGACTTGGAGGATTCCGAGTCCCTTGATGTGGTCAGGGCTTTGAAAATTTACGTGGCCAGAACGGCTAGAGTCAGGAAGACAGAAGCACTGTTTGTCCTGTATGCAGCCATCAAGGTTGGCGCTCCTGCTTCAAAGCAGACTATTGCTTGCTGGGTCTGTAACAGGATTCAGCAGGCGCTTTCTACGGCAGGATTGCCGTTACCAAAATCGGTTCAGGCCCATTCCACTTGGAAGGTGGGCTTTTCTTGGGCGGCTGCCCGAGGGGTCTCGGCACTACAGCTGTGCCGAGCTGCTACTTGGTCGGGCTCAAACACCTTTGCAAAGTTCTATAAGTTTGATACCCTGGCTGAGGAGGACCTCCTGTTTGCTCAATCGGTGCTGAAGAGTCATCCGCACTCTCCCGCCCGTTTGGGAGCTGTGGTATAATCCCCATGGTCCTTACGGAGTCCCCAGCATCCTCTAGGACATTAGAGAAAATAAGATTTTAAACCTACCGGTAAGTCTTTTTCTCGTAGTCTGTAGAGGATGCTGGGCGCCCGTCCCAAGTGCGGACTACTTCTGCAAGACTTGTATATAGTTATTGCTTACATAAGGGTTATGTTATAGTTTCATCTGTTTTGGACCGATGCTATGTTGTTTTTTTCATACTGTTAACTAGATAGTATATCACAAGTTATACGGTGTGATTGGTGTGGCTGGTATGAATCTTGCCCTTGGATTAACTAAAATCCTTTCCTCGTACTGTCCGTCTCCTCTGGGCACAGTTTCTCTAACTGAGGTCTGGAGGAGGGGCATAGAAGGAGGAGTCGGTGCACACCCAGATCCAAAGTCTTTCTTAAAGTGCCCATGTCTCCTGCGGAGCCAGTCTATCCCCATGGTCCGTAGCAAAACTGGATTTACCCTGCACCAGACTGAGTATAATTAGATGACTAAATCATGAAAACCAACTAAACAGAGGCGAATTGAGCCCCAATGGGCAGCTGTTCTTACGTTGGAGGTGCTCCCAGGAATAGTGTACCAGATACAAATTAATTTGATGGGTGTGGAAGCGCCCACGCCTCACCAAAACAAAAGAAATTCCTATGTTTGGAGCACTCTTTTTGATAATATTATATATAGATGGATGAAAATTGTATTTAGTTTAAAACTTAGCTTTTATTAATCAAATACTCAACTAAAAATTAATGACAGGGGTGTACTAGAAATATCAATTAATTCCCCTTCTAAACAGTGGTAAAAATATAAATAAATGAGAGCAAATACTATCGTATTGAAATTATGTATTTGGCTCAAAAATTGATGACAAGAAAATGATGGTAATCCATCAAACTTATCAAATAAGCAGCAGTAGTGATATTGGTGATATATATTCTTACATACAATCAGAAAGGTTATTCCAAAGAATTTTTTTGCTTAATCTTTAGATATTCACCTTAATAATCTCATATAAGGTCCAATCTAATAATACATATCTGAATTTCACCTGGCGGTATAGGTAATACTATGCATATAGGATCGACTTCTCCCCATACTTCACAGTAGTTTTTTTACATCAAAAACTTACAGCCCTTCCCTGCAAGAGAAAAATTTCTATCCATGTCTGTGTATAGACAAATGAGGAATACATAGTTGCAATTATACTATGCTGAACACTCTGTCTACATTTTGGTTCATTTGTATCTTTAAGCCAAAAACCTGACGCACTGATGTTTAAGTCAGCAGATGATGTAACAGATACAGATATCTTACATAGCCACCATTTGTAAAAGACCACACTCTAATCATGTTGTAACAAACCACATCATATACTTTAAGAATCCTGTACAATTTATTAATTAACTGTATTCAAAAATCAATTATTGCATAGAGAATTTGAAAAAGCAAGATCATATTGTGATGTGTCTTGGACAGTAGAAAAGAAAAAATTGGTTTACACTGGCATGGATAGTGGGAAAAAATAAATAAATAGTGACACTCTAGTCTGCTAGTCCCATCTGCTGTCTAACCTCATCCATGAGCGGAGGAAAGATGAGAGTAGGACCGTCGACTGTGTCACGGAAAAAAGTAAATCTGGCTCACTGGCTGAAGACCCCGTCGTGGTGTTAGATGGGCCCTGATGCTTATAAGCCTTGCAAGGTCCTAAATGCGCCACTTGGGCCTGTGTTGGTATCATTAAATCATAAGAAATGATGATTTAATGATACCAACACAAATGTGTTCTAATCTGTCACTGTGGTCCTTTTCATTTTCGGACTCTGGCTCAGGCCCAAGTGGCGCATTTAGGACCTTGCAAGGCTTATAAGCATCAGGGCCCATCTAACACCACGACGGGGTCTTCAGCCAGTGAGCCAGATTTACTTTTTTCCGTGACACAGTCGACGGTCCTACTCTCATCTTTCCTCCGCTCATGGATGAGGTTAGACAGCAGATGGGACTAGCAGACTAGAGTGTCACTATTTATTTATTTATTTTTTCCACTATCCATGCCAGTGTAAACCAATTTTTTCTTTTCTACTGTCCAAGACACATCACAATATGATCTTGCTTTTTCAAATTCTCTATGCAATAATTGATTTTTGAATACAGTTAATTAATAAATTGTACAGGATTCTTAAAGTATATGATGTGGTTTGTTACAACATGATTAGAGTGTGGTCTTTTACAAATGGTGGCTATGTAAGATATCTGTATCTGTTACATCATCTGCTGACTTAAACATCAGTGTGTCAGGTTTTTGGCTTAAAGATACAAATGAACCAAAATGTAGACAGTGTTCAGCATAGTATAATTGCAACTATGTATTCCTCATTTGTCTATACACAGACATGGATAGAAATTTTTCTCTTGCAGGGAAGGGCTGTAAATTTTTGATGTAAAAAAACTACTGTGAAGTATGGGGAGAAGTCGATCCTATATGCATAGTATTACCTATACCGCCAGGTGAAATTCGGATATGTATTATTAGATTGGACCTTATATGAGATTATTAAGGTGAATATCTAAAGATTAAGCAAAAAAATTCTTTGGAATAACCTTTCTGATTGTATGTAAGAATATATATCACCAATATCACTACTGCTGCTTTTTTGATAAGTTTGATGGATTACCATCATTTTCTTGTCATCAATTTTTGAGCCAAATACATAATTTCAATACGATAGTATTTGCTCTCATTTATTTATATTTTTACCACTGTTTAGAAGGGGAATTAATTGATATTTCTAGTACACCCCTGTCATTAATTTTTAGTTGAGTATTTGATTAATAAAAGCTAAGTTTTAAACTAAATACAATTTTCATCCATCTATATATAATATTATCAAAAAGAGTGCTCCAAACATAGGAATTTCTTTTGTTTTGGTGAGGCGTGGGCGCTTCCACACCCATCAAATTAATTTGTATCCCCATGGTCCTTAAGGAGTCCCCAGCATCCTCTACGGACTACGAGAAAAAAATTTACCGGTAGGTTTAAAATCTTATTTTCTCTTACGTCCTAGAGGATGCTGGGGACTCCGTAAGGACCATGGGGTTTATACCAAAGCTCCCAATCGGGCGGGAGAGTGCGGATGACTCTGCAGCACCGACTGAGCAAACGCAAGGTCCTCATCAGCCAGGGTATCAAACTTGTAGAATTTTGCAAAAGTGTTTGAACCCGACCAAGTAGCTGCTCGGCAAAGCTGTAATGCTGAGCTGCCTCGGGAGCCGCCCAAGAAGAGCCCACCTTCCTAGTGGAATGGGCCTTTACTGAATTTGGTAATGGCATTCCAGCCGTAGAATGAGCCTGCTGAATCGTGATACAGATCCAGCGAGCAATAGTCTGCTTAGAAGCAGGAACGCCAACCTTGTTGGCCGCATACAGGACAAACAGAGCCTCTGTTTTCCTAACCCTAGCCGTCCTGGCTACATAAATCTTTAAGGCCCTGACTACAACCAGGGACTTGGAGTCCTCCCAGTCCCCCGTAGCCACAGGCACCACAATAGGTTGGTTCATATGAAATGAAGAAACCACCTTAGGCAAAAATTGAGGATGTGTCCTCAACTCTGCTCTATCCACATGGAAAATCAAATAGGGGCTCTTGTGGGACAAGGCCGCCAATTCGGACACCCGCCTTGCAGATGCCAAGGCCAATAACATGACCACCTTCCACGTGAGAAATTTGAATTCCACTGTTTGAAGAGGTTCAAACCAGTGAGATTACAGGAAACTTAACACCACGTTAAGGTACCACTGGGGGCACAAAGGGGGGGCTGGATGTGCAGTACTCCCTTCACAAACGTCTGGACTTCTGGGAGAGAAGCCAATTCCCTCTGGAAGAATATAGATAGGGCCGAAATCTGTACCTTAATGGAGCCTAACTTCAGGCCCAAATCCACTCCTGTCTGTAGAAAGTGGAGAAACCGGCCCAGATGGAAATCTTCCGTAGGAGCATTCTTGGCTTCACACCAAGATACATACTTCCTCCAGATACGGTGATAGTGCTTTGCCGTCACCTCCTTCCTAGCCTTTATCAGAGTAGGGATGACTTCCTCCGGAATACCTTTCCCAGCTAGGATTCAGTGTTCAACCGCCATGTTGTCAAACGTAACCGCGGTAAGTCTTGGAACACACATGGCCCCTGCTGTAACAGGTCCTCCCTGAGAGGAAGAGGCCACGGATCTTCTGTGAGCATTTCCTGAAGATCCGAGTACCAGGCCCTTCGAGGCCAATCTAGAACAATGAGTATTGTCTGCACTCTTCTTTGTCTTATGATTCTCAATATTTTTGAGATGAGAGGAAGAGGAGGAAACATAGACCGACTAAAACACCCATGGTGTCACTAGGGCGTCTACTGCTACTGCCTGAGGGTCCGTGACCTGGCACAATACTTCCGAAGCTTCTTGTTGAGGCGTGACGCCATCATGTCTATTTGAGGAATTCCCCAACGACTTGTTATCTCTGCAAAAACTTCTTGCCATCGCCACTCTGCTCCTTGTCCCGCCTTGGTGGTTTACATGAGCTACGGCTGTGACGTCTGATTGAATCAGAACCGGTAGGTCGCGAAGAAGATGCTCCGCTTGTCGTAGGCCGTTGTATATGGCCCTCAATTCCAGTATGTTGATGTGTAGACAAGCCTCCTGGCTTGACCATAGTCCCTGAAAATTTCTTCCTTGTGTGACTGACTGCTCCCCATCCTCAGAGGCTCGCGTCCGTGGTCACCAGAACCCAGTTTGAATGCCGAACCTGCGACCCTCTAGAAGGTGAGCACTCTGCAGCCACCACAGGAGAGACACCCTGGCCCTGGGGGACAGGGATATTTTCTGATGTATTTGTAGATGGGACCCGGACCACTTGTCCAGAAGGTCCCACTGAAAAGTCCTCGCATGAAACCTGCCAAGGGGATGGCCTCGTAGGCTGCCACCATTTTTCCCAGAACACGAGTGCATTGATGAACATACACTTTTTGGTTTTAGCAGGTCTCTGACCATGTTCTGGAGATCCTGGGCTTTTTCCAATGGGAGAAAAACCCTCTTTTGTTCCGTGTCCAGAATCATGCCTAGGAATGATAGCCGAGTCGTTGGAACCAATTGTGACTTTGGCAGATTGAGAATCCAACCGTGCTGTTGCAGCACTTTCAGGGAGAGCGACACGCTCTTCAGCAATTGGTCTCTCGATCTCGCCTTTATCAGGAGATCGTCCAAGTATGGGATAATTGTGACTCCCTGCTTGCGCAGGAGCACCATCATCTCCGCCAATACCTTGGTGAAAATCCTCGGGGCCGTGGAAAGCCCAAACGGCAACGTCTGAAACTGGTAATGACAGTCCTGTACAGCGAATCTCAGGTACTCCTGATGAGGGGGGTAAATGGGGACATGAAGGTATGCATCCTTTATGTCTAGTGACACCATCAAATCCCCCCCTTCCAGGCTGGATATTACAGCTCGGAGCGATTCCATCTTGAATTTGAACTTTTTTAAGTACAGGTTTAGGGATTTTAGATTTAAAATGGGTCTGACCGAACCATCCGGCTTCGGGAGCACAAACAGGGTTGAATAATGCCCTTTTTCCTGTTGGACCAGGGGAACCTTAACCACCACTTGCTGTTGACACAGCTTTTGAATTGCAGCTAACACCACTTCCCTCTCCGGGGGTGAAGCTAGCAAGGCCGACTTGAAAAATCGGCGAGGGGGCACCTCTTCGAATTCCAGCTTGTAGCCTTGGAAAACAATTTCCATCGCCCAAGGATCCACGTTTGAAAGAATCCAGATCTGGCTGAAAAGTCGAAGGCGTGCCCCCACTGGTGCGGACTCCCTTAGGGGAGCCCCAGCGCCATGCGGTGGATTTTGTAGAAGCCGGGGAGAACTTCTGCTCCTGGGAACTAGCCGAAGCAGGTGTTCTCTTTCCTTTACCCTTACCTCTGGCAAGGAAGGAGGAGCCCCGACCTCTTCTGGACTTTGCGACCGAAAGGACTGTATCTGATACTGTGGAGTTTTCTTTTGCTGTTGGGGAACAAAAGGTAAAAAGGTAGATTTACCCGCGGTAGCTGTGGCAACCAGGTCCGCGAGCCCCTCCCCAAACAACACTTCACCCTTGTAAGGTAAAACCTCAATATGCTTCTTTGAGTCTGCAGCACCCGTCCATTGGCGGGTCCATAGAGCTCGTCTCGCAGAAATAGCCATGGCATTGGCTCTGGAACCCAACAGCCCAACGTCTTTGAGCGTCCCTCATATATAAGACTGCGTCTTTAATGTGGGCTAAGGTTAATAAAATGGTATCCCTGTCTCGGGTATCAAGGCCAGCTGACAAGGTATCTGTCCATGCTGCAACTGTGCTACATACCCATGCCGATGCTATTGCCGGTCTGAGTAAAGCACCTGTATGCGCATAAATAGACTTTAAAGTAGTCTCCTGTCTGCGATCAGCAGGATCCTTGAGGGCTGCCATGTCCGGAGACTGTAGCGCCACCTTCTTAGACGGGCGTTTTAAAGCCTTGTCCACCCTGGGAGAGGATTCCCAACGTACCCTGTCCTGTGCCGGGAAAGGATACGCCATAAGAACCCTTTTGGGAATCTGCAGTTTTTTATCTGGAGTTTCCCAAGCTTTTTCAAATAACTCGTTAAGCTCATGAGATGGGGGAAAGGTTACCTCAGGTTTCTTTTCCTTATACATGCGCACCCTCGTGTCAGGGACAGAGGGGTCATCTGTGATATGCAAAACATCTTTTATTGCAATGATCATACACTGAATACTTTTTGCCACCCTTGGGTGCAATTTAGCATCATCATAGTCGACACTGGAATCAGAATCCGTGTCTGTATCGGTGTCTACTATTGGGGATAGGGGACGTTTTTGAGACCCAGAAGGGCCCTGTGACCCAGTCCAATCCGTGGATTGACTCCCTGATTTCTCCCTGGACTCTTTGTCCAGTCTCTTATGTAATGAGGCCACACTTGCATTTAACATATGCTACATGTCCATCCAATCATGAGTCGGCGTTGCCGACGGAGACGCACCACTCATCTGCTCTACCTCCTCCTTGGACGAGCCTTCCGCTTCAGACATGCCGACACACACGTACCGACACCCCCCCACACAGGGATATATCTATAAGGGTACAATTCCCCAACAAGGCTCTTTGGAGAGAGAGAGTATGCCAGCACACACCCAGCGCCAACTGCCACTGGAATAAAACCCAGATAGCGCTTTTTATATATATATCTCTATCTCTCTATCTCTCTATCTCTCTATCTCTCTATCTCTCTATCTCTCTATCTCTCTATCTCTCTATCTCTCTATCTCTCTATCTCTCTATCTCTCTATCTCTCTATCTCTCTATCTCTCTATCTCTCTATCTCTCTATCTCTCTATCTCTCTATCTCTCTATCTCTCTATCTCTCTATCTCTCTATCTCTCTATCTCTCTATCTCTCTATCTCTCTATCTCTCTATCTCTCTATCTCTCTATCTCTCTATCTCTCTATCTCTCTATCTCTCTATCTCTCTATCTCTCTATCTCTCTATCTCTCTATCTCTCTATCTCTCTATCTCTCTATCTCTCTATCTCTCTATCTCTCTATCTCTCTATCTCTCTATCTCTCTATCTCTCTATCTCTCTATCTCTCTATCTCTCTATCTCTCTATCTCTCTATCTCTCTATCTCTCTATCTCTCTATCTCTCTATCTCTCTATCTCTCTATCTCTCTATCTCTCTATCTCTCTATCTCTCTATCTCTCTATCTCTCTATCTCTCTATCTCTCTATCTCTCTATCTCTCTATCTCTCTATCTCTCTATCTCTCTATCTCTCTATCTCTCTATCTCTCTATCTCTCTATCTCTCTATCTCTCTATCTCTCTATCTCTCTATCATCGCCTTAAAAATGCCCCCCCCCCCCCCTTTTTAGCCCTCTGTCACCGAGTTCAGCAGGGGAGAGTCCAGGGAGCCAGCTTCTGTGGAGAAAATGGCGCCGTTAGTGCTGAGGGATCAAGCTCCGCCCCCTCCAGCGGCGGTCTTCGGTCCCGCTTCAATTTTCAAAAAATGGCAGGGGATCTCTGCATTTACTAACCAGCAGCCTAATGTGCCCTTATATGCCAGTCCGAAGGTTCATTGCTGCCCTGCACCCATCAGTGCCTATTCTGTGTGTGTGTAGCGTGTGGGAGCAATGGCGCGCAAAATAAATAAAAAAAAAAAAAAAAAAAATTGATATAGATAGATAGATAGATCGATCCAAGGAAAGCTGGCACTCGTGGAGGCTTAACAAACACGCAGACACAGTAATGTAATCAACGTTTCAGGGCTTCTGCCCTTTTATCAAGACCATCTGTAACATACAAAAAATAAAACATTTATACCTTACCCACACCTCGTGCACTTGCTTCCACGGCACCCGCTGTGACCCGATGACGTCATTGGCGCGCATCCGCGCCGGCGACCCAGCGTCATAGGAGGGCGTGGAGAAACATTTAGTGACGTCCCATCACCATGGAAACCCGTCCAAACTGTGGAAATAGATGCATGTAGCAATGATTCACCCGTAGCCCGCAACACATAAAGCACTGTAGATCCAAGGGGACAAATGGACTGTATTATATTAAACCTGATACCATGTGAAGACAAACGGTCTGCCTAAAAAAACATAGGAACTGCTGTGACAATTCTAAATAAGACTAAATTATTATAACAGTCGTCTGCAGCTCATAATATTAGAATTGCAGCACTGCACACACCAGCTATAAATCAATGGGGAAAAAGCAGTTTTATATACTAAACTACAAGAAGCTAGTGAATGATAAAATTTCATTGAGTCCAAAAGGCTTCACGGACTGTAATGCATGGATCCACCAGGATTCTTTTTGGAGTAGGATACGACCTCGATTTCCTCCTCTTGGGGATTCTGGTACTCCATCAATGATCTTATAACGTATAGACGACATGCTATGTTGCAGCTCCTTAAAAGTGGCGGGCTCCCGGCTGGTCAGAGCCCCGTCCCTCCAACGCCGCACGGATACTAGATCAATGTAATGCTATTCTTTCTTTAAATTGACGAATAGTTTTGCCAATGTATAGCAACCCGCAGGGGCATTTGATATAATATATCACGTATCGGCTCGTGCAAGTATAAAGTCGTTTAATCCTAAACTCCTTTCCTGAGCGCGGATGATGAAAAACAGCACCTGGTTCCAAACTGCTGCATGTGGTGCACCCAAGACATTTAAAATTGCCCGGCTTCCTCGTCAAGAAGTGAATAGGCGGTGAGGCTTTAAGATTAGACACGTCGTTCTGTACCACCCAGTCTTTAATATTTCTTCCTCTCCGATAAGAGGGTAAAATCTTCGTTCCTTTAAAGGACTGTAGTTGTTTGTCATGAGTGATAATAGGCCAAATTTGTTTGGCCTTCTGCATGGTCCCCATACTGGAGGTGGAGAAATCTTGTGTCCAAACTATCGAGTCAGGATTTCTTATTTTTTGGGATTTATGTAATAAGCTTGTTCTATCTTGCATCAGGGCCCTGTTTTTGGCTTCCTTTAAATATTTTAGTTTGTAGCCTCTTTCAATTAATTTTCGTGTCATAATGTCCATCTGTTTAATAGTCTCAGCTTGATCACTGCAGATGCGCCTGATCCTAATATATTGGGAATATGGCAATCCCCATTTTAGGGTCGGCGGATGGTGACTATTTGCGTGTAGAGTGGTATTTCTGTCGGTTTCTTTGACAAATAGAGAGGTATGCAGGTGATGGAGATGATCCTGTTTAATAGCCACATCTAGGTAGTGTATTTCTTCATGACTGGTAGAATATGTGAATTTAATGGAGTCATCCAACAATTTAATGTCAAGCATGGCCTGTTGGAAACTCTCTTGCGATCCAGACCATAATACAAAGATATCGTCTATGTAGCGGAAGTATGCTTTAATACTACCCGCTACATTAGGGTTAGTCGGGAAGAGTTAATTTTCAACTTCTCGCATGAAAATATTAGCGAAGCTCGGAGCCACGCATGACCCCATCGCGCACCCCGAGCTTTGCCGATAGAATCTACCATCAAAAATAAAATAATTCCGTGTTAAAGTTAACTCCAGTAACTGAATGAAAAAATTGATGTCTGGACCTTTATATTTGTGACTGCCTGTGATGCACCGTCTGATGGCTTCAATACCTCTTTGATGGGGGATGTTGGTATATAAGCTGATCACGTCTATGGTGCACATCAGGTAGTTCTCTGGTAATGGCGACAGCTTTTCCAATTGTAGCAAGAAGGCCATAGTGTCTTTCAGACAGACCTTTTGATCTTGTACAACCGGCTGCAGAAAAAAATCCAAATACTTGGAAATATTGTAGAAAAGAGATTCTCTTGCCGCTATTATAGGTCTTCCTGGCGGATTCACGGGGTTTTTGTGGAGTTTGGGAATCGTATAAAGAACCGGGATAATCGGCCAGTCCTGTGCTAATGTTTCCTTCATCTTGTAATCTATATGTTGTCTTCCACGGCTTTGTTCAAGATGTCATCTATTTCTGCTTTGAATGTGGACGTTGGATCCGAAAGTAACTCCTGGTAAGTAGTTTCATCCGCAAGCTGTTTATATACTTCAGATTTATATGCCACCACATCCTGGACCACTATACCTCCGCCCTTATCCGCCGAGCGGATTATGATGTCTTTATAACCAGCTAGATTTTTCAAAGCTGCGCGTTCTTCCACAGACAAATTATTGATTTTAGACGTATGATTCAACTGAGGTTCTTCAAACACATTATTCATGTGGTTAACGAAGCACTTTATGTTGTTATTGGAGGATACTGGATCAAAAGTAGAAGGTTTGTGCAGGGGAATGTCCTGTGTCAATAGCGGGGGACTGTCTCCGAAATGTTCCTTCAGTCTTAACCTGTGACCGAATTTGTATAAGTCCACTTTATTTTTAAAAGTGTCAGGTTTCTTTGTGGGAACAAAGGATAACCCCTTATTCAACACCGACAATTCATCTGTTAGAGAGCGTGGTGACAAATTGAAAACTAGGTTTTCTTGTTCTTTGCTTTTTTGGACTTTCCTTGCCCATTGTCCACCACGGCGGGTGTAGGGCCTTTTTTGAGCTCTCTTGACGAGGAAGCCGGGCAATTTTAAATGTCTTGGGTGCACCACATGCAGCAGTTTGGAACCAGGTGCTGTTTTTCATCATCCGCGCTCAGGAAAGGAGTTTAGGATTAAACGACTTTATACTTGCACGAGCCGATACGTGATATATTATATCAAATGCCCCTGCGGGTTGCTATACATTGGCAAAACTATTCGTCAATTTAAAGAAAGAATAGCATTACATTGATCTAGTATCCGTGCGGCGTTGGAGGGACGGGGCTCTGACTAGCCGGTAGCCCGCCACTTTAAGGAGTTGCAACATAGCATGTCGTCTATACGTTATAAGATCATTGATGGAGTACCAGAATCCCCAAGAGGAGGAAATCGAGGTCGTATCCTACTCCAAAAAGAATCTGGGTGGATCCATGCATTACAGTCCGTGAAGCCTTTTGGACTCAATGAAATTTTATCATTCACTAGCTTCTTGTAGTTTAGTATATAAAACTGCTTTTTCCCATTGATTTATAGCTGGTGTGTGCAGTGCTGCAATTCTAATATTATGAGCTGCAGACGACTGTTATAATAATTTAGTCTTATTTAGAATTGTCACAGCAGTTCCTATGTTTTTTTAGGCAGACAGTTTGTCTTCACATGGTATCAGGTTTAATATAATACAGTCCATTTGTCCCCTGGGATCTACAGTGCTTTGTGTTGCGGGCTACGGGTGAATCATTGCTACATGCATCTATTTCCACAGTTTGGACGGGTTTCCATGGTGATGGGACGTCACTAAATGTTTCTCCACGCCCTCCTATGACGCTGGGTCGCCGGCGCGGGTGCGCGCCAATGACGTCATCGGGTCACAGCGGGTGCCGTGGAAGCAAGTGCACGAGGTGTGGGTAAGGTATAAATGTTTTATTTTTTGTATGTTACAGATGGTCTTGATAAAAGGGCAGAAGCCCTGAAACGTTGATTACATTACTGTGTCTGCGTGTTTGTTAAGCCTCCACGGGTGCCAGCTTTCCTTGGATCTATTGAATTGTTTATTTGAGCAGGGCACCGGAGCATACACTATATTAACCTTTGGAGTGCTGGACGTAAATTGGATATATATATATATATATATATATATATATATATATATATATATATATATATATATATATATATATATATATATATATATATATTTCATCCACTAGGGGTCACTGGAGTACTCTTGGGATATGGACGGTTCCGCAGGAACTAGGCACTGTATAAATTAAATTTGGAACTACTCCTCCCCTCCATATCCCAGAGTACCTCAGTGTTTTTCGGTGCTCACAATAGCAACAAGGCTTGTGTGGAGCTTATCCACACTTATTGGATTTTTTATTTCTTTTTTTTTTTTCAACTGTTCCACATCCCTTCCCCCCCCTTCCAATAGGCGTGGGTCCGGGATAGTGGAAGCTGCTACAAGCAGCTGTGGCGTGTCGGGCCTCTCTGAAAGAGCTCCCTCACAACCACGTGCAGGACTGCCTGCAGGAAAGGCTGGACGGAGCTTACAGAAGAAGCCCCGTCATAGCCCTCACCACAGGGTCCAGGTATGTTGGGACGGGGCGGTCAGCTCAAGCTGCTGCCCCGCTGTGTGGGGACACTGTGTTTATGTGCGAGCCGCCCGCCGCCGCTTCCAGCGCCCGCCGCTGCTACCTGGTTACCGCTACCTCCCGCCGCTCCCTGAGCCGCGCCGGCCACGTTCTTCATGCATAGGCCGCTCCACGGCTCTATGCAGCACGCTCCCCGGCTGCCGCTTCCCTGCTCCCTCTTCAGCGTATGTAAGCCCCGGCTCCGTGTAATAGAGAGCGGTACACGGAGCACGAGGGGGGGGGGGGGGAGCACACAGCAAGGAGGGAGAAGTGTGTTCTTAGCTGCAGCAGCACTGCATGTGTTATTAGAATAGGCTATTAAGCCTTTTGTTAACAGGATTCACTTATATGTGCAGATGGGAGTGTAGGTCTTACACTAAAGGTTTGAATACAACATATGTATGTTTTTATTTAAATCTGTTTGGATAAGTTATAAGTCTGCACTTTGTGTAATACTGTAAGCATGAGGGATATATTTAACCATGCTTCCTATTTTTTCCTGTTGTGTTTCCAGAATTTCCTGCACTACATCTCTACTCCATTGAAGCCGCAGTGTTGTAGGGGGATTTTGGGATCAGGTTTCATATTGCTGGCGTGCACTGCACTTGGCCAGATATATATTTATAGAGACACCTTAGTGCTATTTACGGAGTTGCGCAAGTTGTCTGTCTTTGTATTTTGTATTGTCTGTCTGCATAATGAGTAAGACACCAGCAAAAACTAAAAAGCAGTTTCACTGCAAGGTCTGTAACAGTGTGTTACCGGATGGATCTACCACATGTACAGTATGTTTTGTGAATTCAGCTACAAATACAATTTCCGGTTTCAAAGCCAATTTCATCCCCGGACCCTCCATGGGCTATGCTAGCAGATGTCCTGGCTGGATTGCAATCAGAATTGTCCGCCACTCGGCAAGATCGGAGTCTAGGGTGAGACCACTAGAACTACCGGAGGGGTCTCAGCCTTACCAAAAGTCCAAGTCCTCTTTGGGTAGAAGGGATAAGTTTCATTTGTCTTATAATTTACCGGTTTCTGCTATGTTGCTTTCTGACGATTCTATGCCAGACCTCACTGCGCAAGATGAGGATGAGGAGGGCGAAGTAGACCAGCAGTCAGATGGTGACGATTTTGACAGCCGGGGCATTGATAATCTCATCAGAGCGGTGCGTCAGTCTCTGAAGTTTACAGAAACTGAGGAGCCTCTGACAAATGATGAGGTCGTCTTTATTGAACGACTGAGAACTCCAATGTGTTTTCCTGTTTTGGAATCTCTTAATAAGATGTTACTAGAAACACGAAAGAATCCGGATAAACTGTTTTCTATACCTCACAGATTTAAGTCTAGTTACCCGTTTCCAGAGTTCATGACAGCTACATAGGAGAATCCGCCATTGGTGGATTCGTCTGTGTCTAAACTTACAAAGAAATTAACCATACCAGTACCAACTGCTACTACGCTTAAGGACCCTTCGGACCGTAAAATAGAAGCTATGCTAAAGTCCATGTATATAGCAGCAGGGGTGTTGCTTAGACTGGGTTGGTTGGCATTTGGGTAACTAAGGCGCTAATGGTATGGATAACAGAACTCAAGTCTGCCTTAAGTGATGATCACCTTATACTTCTCGCTGATCAAATTTGGGAAGCTGCTGACTATCTATGTACAGCTTCTATTGACGTCTGTCAGCTCACTTCTCGCCTTTCATCATCTCTAGTTACAGCATGACGAGCGCTCTGGCTGCGTTCTTGGCAAGCGGAGGCAGAGGTCAAAAAAGGTATAGAGGTGTTACCTTACGGTGGCGAGAAGTTGTTTGGTCCTGAAATGGACAAATGGATTTCTGAGGCCACGGGAGGAAAGTCTGTTTTCTTACCATTGCCTCCAACAGTACCTAGAAGGAGATATTCTGGACCTGCGTTCAAATCCTTTAGACCTCAGTCCTTTCGCGGGCGTGGCAGAGGAACGGCTACACCTGGTAGACGAGGTCGGGGACGTGGTTTCCAACAAGCCAACACCACTCGTCAGGACGCTAAGGTCACCGGCAAGCCAGTGGCATGGGGTCTGGGACTCGGGATCGACGGCAAAAAGGTCGACAACCCTTAGGTCGACGCCAATTGGTCGACACACCTTAGGTCGACAGGAACAAGGTCGACAGGAACAAGGTCGACATGGAAAAAGGTCGACATGAGGTTTTTTTTTTGGTGTCGTTTTCTTCGTAGAGTGACCGGGAACCCCAATTAGTGCACCGTGTCCCCTCGCATGGCTCGCTTCGCTCGCCATGCTTCGGGCATGGTGCCTTCGCTCCGCTACCGCTTCGCTCGGCACAGATTACCGTTCCAATCGTAGTCCACGTGGATCGTTAAGTATGAAAAGATTCCAAAAAAGAAGAAAAATCGTGAAAAACTCATGTCGACCTTTTGTCCATGTCGACCTAAGGTGTGTCGACCCAAGGTGTGTCGACCAATTGGCGTCGACCTAAGGGTTGTCGACCTTTTTGCTGTCGATCTGGAGTCCGGATACCGTGGCATGACTGGCTCCCAGCCCATCTCTGATCTCCAATTGTGGGAGCACGCCTTCAGACGTTCCAGTTGGCGTGGCTTCAGACATCCACAGATGGGTGGATCCGCAATTTAGTCTTAAAAGGTTACAAAATAGAGTTCGACTGTCTCCCGCCAATGCGGTTTTTCAAGACAGGACTGCCTGTGTCGGACGACAAGAGGCGGTTCTGCAGATTGCCATTCAGTCAATGCTGGATGCAGCAGTTTTGATTCCGGTCCCTGTACACCAAAAGGGTCAGGGTTATTATTCTGTTTGTGGTACCAAAGCCGGATGGTTCGGTCAGGCCAATATTGAACTTAAAGGGTCTCAATCAATACGTCACTTACTACAGATTCAAGATGGAATCTCTGCGTTCAGTAATTGCAGGTCTAGAGCCACAGGAATTCATGATTGCACTGGATCTCAAGGATGCGTACTTACACATTCTGATTTGGCCACCTCATCAGAGGTTCTTGCGGTTTGCAATACGGCAGAACCATTACCAGTTTTAGGCTTTACCGTTTGGCCTCTCTTCAGAGCCTCGGGTTTTCACCAAGGTGATGTCAGCTCATCTCAGATCCCTGGGAGTGATAATAGTTCCGTACTTGGACGATTTGCTCATCAAAGTTCCGTCTCAACAAATGCTCCTCCAACATGTGTTGCTAACATACAATGTACTGGTTCACCACGGTTGGATTGTCAACTTCAAGAAATCACATCTAATTCCATCTCAACGACTTCAATTCCTAGGTATGATTCTCGATACGGTAAATCAAAGAATTTACCTACCAGAACAGAAAGTACAGGTCATTCGTCATCTGGTACAATTAGTGCTCAAGCCAAGCACAGTCTCGGTTCATTTGTGCATTCGCCTCTTAGGCACAATGGTGGCAGCTTTCGAAGCGCTTCAGTTCGGAAGATTTCACTCACGTCCTTTTCAACTGGATGTGCTCGCACAGTGGTCGGGCTCACATCTGCAGTTTCACCGCAGGGTGAGGTTGTCTCCACGGGCCAGAGTGTCTCTACTCTGGTAGCTCAAAGTACAGAATCTAACCGCAGGGAAACTGTTCGGTGCCTGGAATTGGATAATTCTCACAGCGGACGCGAGTCTCAGAGGTTGGGGAGCTGTATTTCAAAATGATCAGCTCCAGGGTCTCTGGGCGGATCACGAAAGATTGCTGTCTATAAATGTCCTGGAACTCCGGGCAATTTACAATGCGCTACGACAAGCCGTGCACATGCTTCGGTCTCAGACTGTTCAGGTGCAGTCAGACTGCGACTGCGGTCGCATACATCCACAAACAAGGAGGAACGAAAAGCCGCATGGCAATGCGGTAAGTAGCTCGAATCCTCAATTGGGCCGAGTATCACCAAGTGATATTGTCGACAGTATTCATTCCGGGAGTGGACAACTGGGAGGCGGATTATCTCAGCCGTCGGGATTTTCATCCAGGAGAATGGGCATTAAATCCAGAGGTGTTTCACATGCTGGTCCAGAGGTGGGGTTACCCTCAAGTGGACCTGATGGCATCTCGCCACAATCATCAAACGCCCCAGTACGTGTCCAGAACGAGAGATCCAAAGGCAGTGGCGGTGGATGCTCTCACAATCACGTGGCCGTACAGCCTCGTGTATCTGTTTCCACCGTTTCCGCTGCTCCCTCTGTTGCTAAAACGGATCAAAAGAGAGTCCGTCACAGTCATACTAGTGGGGCCTCATTGGCCTCGGAGAGCTTGGTTCCAGACTACTCGCAGACGATCCTTAGCCGCTCCCACTACGTCCGGACCTGTTACAACAGGGTCCGTTCCTTTACCCCGATTTAGCGCGGCTGCGTTTGACGGGGTGGCTGTTGAGACAGCCCTCTTAAGAAGAGAGGGCATTCCAGAATCGGTTATACCAACCATGTTACGAGCTAGGAAGCCGGTTACGGCAGCTCATTATTACAGAATTTGGCGTGCCTATATAGGTTGGTGTGAAGCTAGGAAGTTTCCAACTTCATCTTTCAAGTTATCCCGTCTTTTGTTATTTCTACAGATGGGGTTAGATGGAGGTCTGCGTTTATTCACACTAAAAGTGCAGATATCTGCGTTGTCAATTTACTTTCAAAGAAGATTGGCTCTATTGCCGTCGGTACACACTTTTCTGCAAGGTGTCCTCAGAGTACAGCCTCCATTCACTCCACCTACTGCGCCATGGGACTTGAATCTGGTTTTAGATTTCTTAGTCTTTATATTTCGAACCCTTACAACAAGTGGATATTAAGTTTCTCACTTGGAAAGCAATTTTTCTCCTAGCCTTAGCTTCGGCAAGGCGTGTTTCAGATTTGGGTGCCTTGTCATGCAAGCCACCGTATTTAGTGTTTCATGATGACAGAGAGGAACTTAGGACGAATCCCGCTTTCCTACCAAAAGTAGTGTCCTCTTTTCACATCAATCAACCAATAGTAGTTCCTGTGTTAACAGGAGATTCTGGAACCTTGGATGTGGTACGCGCACTACGCGTTTATGTATCCCGAACGTCGACAGTTCGTAAGACGGATACGTTGTTTCTTCTCTACGATGCTGCCAAGATGGGTTGGCCAGCTTCTAAGCAGACCTTATCCAGATGGATGAAACTGACCATACGTCAGGCTTACCTTCATGCTAAGTTACAGCCACCTACATCAGTAACGGCTCATTCCACACGTTCTGTGGGAACGTCATGGGCAGCTGGTCGTGGAGCTTCTACGACACAGCTTTGCCGTGCGGCTACATGGTCTTCAGTGCACACGTTTATGCGCTTTTACAAGTTTGATACTTTTGCGGCATCAGCATCTAGCTTTGGCCGCCTAGTGTTGCAGGTGCCAAACAGCTCTCCCGCCCTCGGGGGAAACTTTGGTACGTCCCAAGAGTACTCCAGTGACCCCTAGTGGATGAAAAAGAAAATAGGATTTTGGTACTTACCAGGTAAATCCTTTTCTTTGAATCCATAGGGGGCACTGGACGCCCACCCAGAGCAGTTTTACCTGGTTTGTGGTAAGTTCAGAGAATCTTATGGTAACACACTCTCACCGACTGGTTCAAATTATCAAGTTCTATCGGTTATGGTGTCAACGTTACTGACAACTAACAGTTATGTGTCAACTTTATTGTTGTCCGTTTTTTTGTTATATGTAATTCTCCATTGTCAACCTCTCTAGCTCCTGTTCGGCTCCGTAAAAAACACTGAGGTACTCTGGGATATGGAGGGGAGGAGTAGTTCCAAATTTAATTTATTCAGTGCCTTGTTCCTGCAGAACCGTCCATATCCCAAGAGTACTCCAGTGCCCCCTATGGATTCAAAGAAAAGGATTTACCTGGTAAGTACCAAAATCCTATTTTTTAGACCGATTTCCTTCCCTTATTACAAGTTTTACCAGTGACCTGAGCAGCCCCTGCCATTGTTATGTGAGGCTGCGAGGAAGCCAGTACACTGGCTGCTGCTAGGTATAACACAGGGACAAGGCTGCTAATACTGGAAAATACATATATATCTGTATGCAAGTTGGGGTGTAACGCTGCTAGCCGAGGTACGGTTGAGTCTATGCCATGTGTGTCTCATGTGAGCACTATGATATTGTATACGGATGTTCTGTTGCTACTCATGCTGGTCTCACACCTGATGCTGCACAGTTTGTATGCCACCAGTTGTAGCTGTCCCAGAGCCCACATGCTGCTGCTGCTACTAGGGTCACATGGTGTAATAATAACATGCCAGTACTGCTGCTCTGTATTATATAGGGCATGGTTTGCATAGTAATAGTTATTAGAGTTGTCAAACATTATCTGGGCTAAACTACTCTAGTCTAGGCTCTGCAGCATGGAGGTGGCAGCACACCAGACTCTGGGAGGGAGAGACCAGACAGCACCACAATAAGTATATACTCTTAACACTCAGCCGCTCAGTATGTCTTACTGACATCACAGCTGGACGGGCATTTAAATTTGACCTGCAAGCTTTTGTGCCAGGCCATGCAGCCAGTGTATGGCAGTTGATGGACCGCCCTTACACACTGCCAGATGCGCCGATACATCTGGCATTGGTAATGCCGCAGGGCCAGCGTAGTATGTATGTGAACGAGTGCTCATTCTAGCACACTGCACCTCATGAGAAGGGCATATTTTAAATTTTCTCTGACGTCCTAGTGGATGCTGGGAACTCCGAAAGGACCATGGGGAATAGCGGCTCCGCAGGAGACTGGGCACAACTAAAGAAAGCTTTTAGGTCACCTGTTGTGCACTGGTTCCTCCCACTTTGACCCTCCTCCAAGCCTCAGTTAGATTTTGTGCCCGGCCGAGGTTGGATGCACACTAGGGGCTCTCCTGAGTTTCTAAAAAAGTATATAATTAGGTTTTTTATTTTACAGTGAGACCTGCTGGCAACAGGCTCACTGCAGCGAGGGACTAAGGGGAGAAGAAGCGAACCTACCTGCTTGCAGCTAGCTTGGGCTTCTTAGGCTACTGGACACCATTAGCTCCAGAGGGATCGACCGCATGGAACTGGCCTTGGTGTTCGGTCCCGGAGCCGCGCCGCCGTCCCCCTTACAGAGCCAGAAGCAAGAAAAGGTCCGGAAAATCGTCGGCAGAAGACATCCGTCTTCACCAAGGTAGCGCACAGCACTGCAGCTGTGCGCCATTGCTCCTCATACACACTTCACACTCCGGTCACTGAGGGTGCAGGGCGCTAGGGGGGGGGCGCCCTGAGCAGCAATAAAAACACCTTGGCTGGCAAAAATACCACAATATATAGCCCCAGAGGCTATATATGTGATAATTACCCCTGCGAGAATCCATAAAAAAAGCGGGAGAATAGTCCGTGAAAAAGGGGCGGAGCTATCTCCTTCAGCACACTGGCGCCATTTCTCCCTCACAGCTCCGCTGGAAGGAAGCTCCCTGGCTCTCCCCTGCAGTCTACACTACAGAAAAGGGTAAAAAAGAGAGGGGGGGCACTAAATTTAGGCGCAGTATATATAACAGCAGCTATAGGGGACATAATTCAGTTAGTCCCTGCATTATATAGCGCTCTGGTGTGTGCTGGCATACTCTCAAGGGCTTTTGTGGGTCCTGTCCTCTGTTAGAGCATTCCCTGTGTGTGTGTGGTGTGTCGGTACGGCTGTGTCGACATGTTTGATGAGGATAATGATGTGGAGGCGGAGCAGATGCCTATAGAAGGGATGTCACCCCCTGCGGGGCAGACACCTGAGTGGATGGACTTATGGAAGGAATTGCGTGCACGTGTCGACTCCTTACACAAAAAATTTGACGACATGCCAAATGCGGGACAGCCGGCTTCTCAGCTCGTGCCTGTCCAGGCGTCTCAAAGGCCATCGGGGGCTCTAAAACGCCCGCTACCTCAGATGGCAGACGCGGATGTCGACACGGATACTGACACCAGTGTCGACGACGATGAGTCTAGTCTAATGTCCACTAAGGCCATTCGTTGCATGATTGAAGCAATGAAAGAGGTGTTACAAATTTCTGATATAAACCCAGGTACCACTAAAAAGGGTATTATGTTTGGGGAGAAAAAACTACCCGTAGTTTTTCCCCCATCAGAAGAATTAAATGAAGTGTGTGAAGAAGCGTGGGCTTTCCCTGATAAAAGATTGGTAATCTCTAAGAAGTTACTAATGGCGTTCCCTTTCCCGCCAGAGTATAGGTCACGTTGGGAGACACCCCCTAGGGTGGATAAAGCGCTCACACGTTTGTCTAAAAAGGTGGCACTACCGTCTCCGGATACGGCCGCCCTCAAGGAACCTGCTGATAGAAAGCAGGAGGCGATCCTGAAGTCTGTATATACACACTCAGGCATTATACTTAGACCAGCTATTGCGTCAGCATGGATGTGCAGTGCTGCCGCTGCGTGGTCAGATTCCCTGTCAGAAAATATTGACACCCTAGACAGGGACACTATTCTGCTAACCATAGAGCATCTAAAAGACTCAGTCTTATACATGAGAGATGCACAGAGGGAGATCTGCCGGCTGGCATCTAAAATAAGTGCATTGTCCATTTCTGCTAGGAGAGGCTTATGGACTCGCCAGTGGACAGGGGATGCAGATTCAAAAAGGCACATGGAAGTTTTGCCTTATAAGGGTGAGGAGTTATTTGGGGATGGTCTCTCGGACCTAGTTTCCACAGCAACTGCTGGGAAGTCAGCATTTTTACCCCATGTTCCCTCACAGCCTAAAAAGGCGCCGTTTTATCAGGTACAGTCCTTTCGGACTCAGAAAAACAGGCGTGGAAAAGGCGGGTCCTTTCTGTCCAGAGGCAGAGGTAGGGGAAAAAGGCTGCAACAAACAGCAGGTTCCCAGGAGCAAAAGTCCTCCCCCGCTTCTTCCAAGTCCGCCGCATGACGGTGGGGCTCCACAGGCGGAGCCAGGTACGGTGGGGGGCCGCCTCAAAAATTTCAGCGATCAGTGGGCTCGCTCACAGGTGGATCCCTGGATCCTGCAAATAGTATCTCAAGGGTACAAACTGGAATTCGAGGCGTCTCCACCCCACCGGTTCCTAAAATCTGCCTTGCCGATTACTCCTTCAGACAGGGAGGCTGTGCTAGCGGCAATTCACAAGCTGTATTCCCAGCAGGTGATAATCAAGGTGCCCCTACTTCAACAAGGACGGGGTTACTATTCCACACTGTTTGTGGTACCGAAACCGGACGGTTCGGTGAGACCCATTTTAAATTTGAAATCCTTGAACACATACATAAAAAAAATTCAAGTTCAAGATGGAATCGCTCAGGGCGGTTATTGCAAGCCTGGACGAGGGGGATTACATGGTATCCCTGGACATCAAGGATGCTTACCTGCATGTCCCCATTTACTATCCTCACCAGGAGTACCTCAGATTTGTGGTACAGGATTGCCATTACCAATTCCAGACGCTGCCGTTTGGACTCTCCACGGCACCGAGGGTGTTTACCAAGGTAATGGCGGAAATGATGATACTCCTTCGAAGAAAGGGAGTTTTAATTATCCCGTACTTGGACGATCTCCTAATAAAGGCGAGGTCCAAGGAGCAGTTATTGGTGGGAGTAGCACTATCTCAGGAGGTGCTACACCAGCACGGTTGGATTCTGAATATTCCAAAATCACAGCTGGTTCCGACGACACATCTACTGTTCCTGGGTATGATTCTGGATACAGTCCAGAAAAAAGTGTTTCTCCCGGAGGAGAAAGCCAAGGAGCTGTCATCTCTAGTCAGAGACCTCCTGAAACCAAAACAGGTATCGGTGCATCACTGCACGCGGGTCCTGGGAAAGATGGTGGCTTCTTACGAAGCAATTCCTTTCGGCAGGTTCCATGCCAGAATCTTTCAGTGGGACCTGTTGGACCAATGGTCCGGATCGCATCTTCAGATGCATCGCCTAATAACCCTGTCTCTAAGAACCAGGGTGTCTCTGCTGTGGTGGCTGCAGAGTGCTCATCTTCTAGAGGGCCGCAGATTCAGCATACAGGACTGGGTCCTGGTGACCACGGATGCCAGCCTTCGAGGCTGGGGGGCAGTCACACAGGGAAGAAACTTCCAAGGACTATGGTCGAGTCAGGAGACTTCCCTACACATAAATATTCTGGAACTAAGGGCCATTTACAATGCCCTAAGTCAGGCAAAATCCCTGCTTCTACACCAGCCGGTACTGATCCAGTCAGACAACATCACGGCAGTCGCCCATGTAAATCGACAGGGCGGCACAAGAAGCAGGATGGCAATGGCAGAAGCCACAAGGTTTCTCCGATGGGCGGAAAATCACGTACTAGCACTGTCAGCAGTGTTCATTCCGGGAGTGGACAACTGGGAAGCAGACTTTCTCAGCAGGCACGACCTCCACCCGGGAGAGTGGGGACTTCATCCAGAAGTCTTCACGCTGATTGTAAATCGATGGGAACGGCCACAGGTGGACATGATGGCGTCCCGCCTAAACAAAAAACTAGAGAGATATTGCGCCAGGTCAAGGGACCCTCAGGCGATAGCTGTGGACGCTCTAGTGACACCGTGGGTGTACCAGTCAGTTTATGTGTTCCCTCCTCTGCCTCTCATACCAAGGGTACTGAGAATAATAAGAAAACGAGGAGTAAGAACAATACTCGTGGTTCCGGATTGGCCAAGACGAGCGTGGTACCCGGAACTTCAAGAGATGATCTCAGAGGACCCATGGCCTCTGCCGCTCAGACAGGACCTGCTGCAGCAGGGGCCCTGTCTGTTCCAAGACTTACCGCGGCTGCGTTTGACGGCATGGCGGTTGAACGCCGGATCCTGAAGGAAAAGGGCATTCCGGAGGAAGTCATTCCTACGCTGATTAAAGCCAGGAAAGATGTAACTGCAAAGCATTATCACCGCATATGGCGGAAATATGTTGCTTGGTGTGAGGCCAAAAAGGCCCCAACAGAGGAATTTCAACTAGGTCGATTTCTGCATTTCCTACAAGCAGGAGTGACTATGGGCCTGAAATTAGGCTCCATTAAGGTACAGATCTCGGCTCTGTCGATTTTTCTTCCAGAAAGAACTAGCTTCACTACCTGAAGTTCAGACGTTTGTGAAAGGAGTGCTGCATATTCAGCCCCCGTTTGTGCCTCCAGTGGCACCTTGGGATCTCAACGTGGTGTTGAGTTTCTTAAAATCACATTGGTTTGAGCCACTTAAAACCGTGGATCTAAAATATCTCACGTGGAAAGTGGTCATGTTATTGGCCTTGGCTTCAGCCAGGCGTGTGTCAGAATTGGCAGCTTTGTCATGTAAAAGCCCTTATCTGATTTTCCATATGGATAGGGCGGAATTGAGGACTCGTCCTCAGTTTCTCCCTAAGGTGGTATCTGCTTTTCACTTGAACCAACCTATTGTGGTGCCTGCGGCTACTAGGGACTTGGAGGATTCCAAGTTACTGGACGTAGTCAGGGCCTTGAAAATTTATGTTTCCAGGACGGCTAGAGTCAGGAAAACTGACTCGCTATTTATCCTGTATACACCCAACAAACTGGGTGCTCCTGCTTCTAAGCAGACTATTACTCGCTGGATTTGTAGCACAATTCAGCTGGCGCATTCTGCGGCTGGACTGCCGCATCCTAAATCAGTAAAAGCCCATTCCACAAGGAAGGTGGGCTCATCTTTGGCGGCTGCCCGAGGGGTCTCGGCTTTACAACTTTGCCGAGCAGCTACTTGGTCAGGGGCAAACACGTTTGCTAAATTCTACAAATTTGATACCCTGGCTGAGGAGGACCTGGAGTTCTCTCATTCGGTGCTGCAGAGTCATCCGCACTCTCCCGCCCGTTTGGGAGCTTTGGTATAATCCCCATGGTCCTTTCGGAGTTCCCAGCATCCACTAGGACGTCAGAGAAAATAAGATTTTACTCACCGGTAAATCTATTTCTCGTAGTCCGTAGTGGATGCTGGGCGCCCATCCCAAGTGCGGATTGTCTGCAATACTTGTACATAGTTATTGTTAACTAAAGGGTTATTGTTGAGCCATCTGTTGAGAGGCTCAGTTGTTTTCATACTGTTAAACTGGGTATAGTATCACGAGTTATACGGTGTGATTGGTGTGGCTGGTAGGAGTCTTACCCGGGATTCAAAATCCTTCCTTATTATGTCAGCTCGTCCGGGCACAGTGTCCTAACTGAGGCTTGGAGGAGGGTCATAGTGGGAGGAGCCAGTGCACACCAGGTGACCTAAAAGCTTTCTTTAGTTGTGCCCAGTCTCCTGCGGAGCCGCTATTCCCCATGGTCCTTTCGGAGTTCCCAGCATCCACTACGGACTACGAGAAATAGGTTTACCGGTGAGTAAAATCTTATTTTAAGGCCCAAATTTTATATGTGAAGTTATGTGTCGTTACAGTAGCTGTAGCGATACGCCACGTATACATTTTGGCCCTTTAAATATTAAAATATGCCCTCCTCACTGATTAGGTGCTGTGTGCTAGAATAAACACTGTGTGAATGCTTATGTTCAGACATCAAGGGGTATATTCCATAAGAGTCGGGTCCATTCCGACATGCAGTTGTCGGAATGGACCAGACAACCCCTATTCAAAGAGCGGCCAAATCCGACTGTCAGATTTGGCCGTTACCTGTGTCTTGTCCTGCCGCTGCTGCCAGCGGGGGGAACAGTGAGCGGTGGCCGGCGGGGGACGCACTGCAGGGAGAGAGGTGTCTGGCCGGGGTACGGCCGTCAAGGTACCTCTCATTCCCAATCTCCTTAGCCCGCCACACCGCTCCCAGTCTCCTCACCTCAATCCGACTTGTTTTCAAGTCTGATTGAGTTTGTCGGGAAGGGGGCCAAAACCTGTCTGATTTGGCCCCGATTCCGACAGCAGCAGGTGGATCAGCTGGTGTTCCACTGATCCACCTGCTTTCCGACAGCATTCTGACAAGTCGGGTTTCCCGACTTGTCTGAAAAAATTTGCCCGTATTGAATAGGTCGGAACCCCTTCCGACCTATTCCAGTTGGAAACTGCTGTCTTTCCGACAAGACTGCAGTTTCCGACTCTTATTGAATATACCCCCAGGTGTGCACACCTGCTAACCTACTAGCAATACATGGTCCTATTGCTCTCTGTGTACCCAGCTTTATAGATACCTTACTTGCCCTGCCATCTTTTCCAGTTCATGAATGAGGTACTAAGGGATAGAAGAGTGAAGGTGGAGCAGCAGGCAAGATGGGGAAACTTTTTTTTTTTCCATGTGACAGCAATGCAACGGCAAGAAGCGTTGTAGCCAGAATGGGAACCGTTGTTCAGAAGGGGATGATGTGAGCTCACGTAATAAGGCTTAGTAGGTACAGTAGGTACCAAGTTAGAGCCATAACCTGCACAATGACTGATACTGCATTTACAGCACTATTTTGTTATAGTGTAGATAGTAACATTAGTTCAAGTAATCCTTCTTTTTTTTTTTTTTTTAACCAAAGTTTTATTTATTGAAGAATGACAAATACATTCATAACATCAAAGAAGTAAATGTGATGTGAATACAATATAACGGGAGGCAATCAAGCTGCCGGGATACCTGCGGTCAGGATACGACGCCGGAATCCTGATGGTTAGGAAATCCCGACACACTGTGAAATACCAGCGGTCGTAATCCCAATCGCATCCCTGAATCCCCACTTGGGTGGTGGTCCACGCCACCACCTGAGGGGGAATATAACCTTGTGGCGAGCCCGCGAGGGGACACGCTGTGCTCACCGCCGGTATTCTGGCTGTCTGGATCCCGGGGTGTGTCTCCTGACTGCCGGGATTCCGACAGCTGGGATATCTTACTGAATCCAATATAACACATACTTCAGGAACAATATCCAATATGAAACCTAGAATTTGACGGCAGATAATAACCACTTGGCCCGTCTAGTCTTCCTTTTTTTTTTTTTTTTTTTTTTTTGTAACCATATTTATATCTCAAACCTCATTTGATCCTTATTTCTTTGTAAGGATATCCTTACGCATGTTTACATTGCTCTACTGTCTTAGCCTGTACCACATCTGATGGGAGGCTATTCCACTTGTCCACTACCCTTTCTGTGAAGTAATTTTTCCTCAAATTTTCCCTGAATCCCCCCCCCCTCAAATCTCAGTGCATATCCTCGCGTGCTATTGCTTCTCTTCATTTGGAGAATGTTTCCCTCCTGGACTTTGTTAAAACCCTTGATATATTTGAAAGTTTCTATCATGTCCCCCCTTTCCCTTCTCTGCTCCAAACTATACATATTGAGATTTCTTAGTCTTTCTGGGTATGTTTTGTGATGTAGGCCATGCACCATTTTAGTTGCCCCTCTTTGTATAGTCTCTAATGTATTAATATCCTTTTGAAGATATGGGGCCAGAAGCATCATTGCTGGGAAAGTGATAAAATGGAGAGTAATAAAGTGCTGGCCAATCAGCTCCTAACTGCCATTTCTCTGACGTCCTAGTGGATGCTGGGACTCCGTAAGGACCATGGGGAATAGCGGCTCCGCAGGAGACAGGGCACAAGAATAAAAGCTTTAGGATCAGGTGGTGTGCACTGGCTCCTCCCCCTATGACCCTCCTCCAAGCCTCAGTTAGATTTTTGTGCCCGAACGAGAAGGGTGCAGGCTAGGTGGCTCTCCTGAGCTGCTTAGAATAAAAGTTTAATTTAGGTTTTTTTATTTTCAGTGAGTCCTGCTGGCAACAGGCTCACTGCATCGTGGGACTAAGGGGAGAAGAAACGGACTCACCTGCGTGCAGAGTGGATCGGGTTTCTTAGGCTACTGGACATTAGCTCCAGAGGGACGATCACAGGTTCAGCCTGGATGGGTCACCGGAGCCGCGCCGCCGTCCCCCTTACAGAGCCAGAAGAGACGAAGAGGTCCGGTGAAATCGGCGGCAGAAGACAATTCTGTCTTCAGACTAAGGTAGCGCACAGCTCCGCAGCTGTGCGCCATTGCTCTCAGCACACTTCACACTCCGGTCACTGAGGGTGCAGGGCGCTTGGGGGGGAGCGCCCTGAGACGCAATATAAATGACAAATACCTTAGGTGGCAAAAGAATACATCACATATAGCTCCTGGGCTATATGGATGTATTTTAACCCCTGCCATTTTTACACAAAAAAGCGGGAGATAAGGACGTCGTGAAGGGGCGGGGCCTATCTCCTCGGCACACAAGCGCCATTTTCCCTCACAGTTCCGCTGGAAGGACGGCTCCCTGACTCTCCCCTGCAGTCCTGCTTCAGAATCAGGGTAAAAAAGAGAAGGGGGGGCACTATTGGCAGCAAATGACAATATAAACAGCAGCTATAAGGGAATAACACTTAAATAAGGTTATCCCTGTGTGTGTGTGTGTGTGTGTGTGTGTGTATATATATATATATATATATATATATATATATATATATATATATATATATATATAGCGCTGGGTGTGTGCTGGCAGACTCTCCCTCTGTCTCTCCAAAGGGCTCGTGGGGTCCTGTCCTCTATCGGAGCATTCCCAGTGTGTGTGCTGTGTGTCGGTACGTGTGTGTCGACATGTATGAGGAGGAAAATGATGTGGAGGCGGAGCAATTGCCTGCGTTAGTGATGTCACCCCCTAGGGAGTCGACACCTGACTGGATGATCGTGTTCAAACAATTAAGTGATAATGTCAACACTTTGCAAAAAACTGACGACATGAGACAGCCGGCAAATCAATTAGTGCCTGTCCAGGCGTCTCAGACACCGTCAGGGGCCCTAAAACGCCCGTTACCTCAGTGGGTCGACACAGACCCAGACACAGATACGGAGTCTAGTGTCGACGGTGATGAGTCGAACGTAATGTCCAGTAGGGCCACACGTTACATGATCACGGCAATGAAGGAAGCATTGCACATTTCTGACACTACAAATACCACTAAGAAGGGTATTATGTGGGGGGTGAAAAAACTACCAATAGTTTTTCCTGAGTCAGATGAATTGAATGAGGTATGTGATAAAGCGTGGGTTTCTCCCGACAAAAAACTGCTAATTTCTAATAAATTATTGGCACTATATCCTTTCCCATCAGAGGTTAGGACACGTTGGAAAACACCCCCTAGGGTAGATAAGGCGCTCACACGTTTATCTAAACAAGTAGCGTTACCGTCTCCTGATACGGCCACCCTCAAAGAACCAGCTGATAGAAGGCTGGAAAATATCCTAAAAAGTATATACACACATACTGGTGTTATACTGCGACCAGCAATCGCTTCAGCCTGGATGTGCAGTGCTGGAGTCGCGTGGTTGGATTCCCTGACTGAAAATATTGATACCCTGGATAGGGACAGTATATTACTAACTATAGAGCATTTGAAGGATGCATTACTATATATGCGTGATGCACAGAGGGATATTTGCACCCTGGCATCAAGAGTAAGTGCTATGTCCATCTCTGCCAGAAGAACGTTATGGACGCGTCGGTGGTCAGGGGATGCGGATTCCAAACGACATATGGAAGTATTGCCGTATAAAGGGGAGGAGTTATTTGGGGCTGGTCTTTCGGACCTGGTGGCCACGGCAACGGCTGGAAAGTCCACCTTCTTACCCCAGGTCACTTCACATCAACAGAAAAAGACACCGTCTTTTCAAACTCAGTCCTTTCGTTCCCATAAATACAAGCGAGCAAAAGGCCATTCCTTTCTGCCCCGGGGCAGAGGAAGGGGAAAAAGACTGCACCATGCAGCCGCTTCCCAGGATCAGAAGCCTTCCCCTGCTTCTGCCAAGTCTTCAGCATGACGCTGGGGCTTTACAAGCAGACTCAGGCTTGGTGGGGGCCCGTCTCAAGAATTTCAACGCGCAGTGGGCTCACTCGCAAGTGGATCCCTGGATTCTACAGGTAGTATCGCAGGGGTACAAACTGCAATTCGAGGCGTTTCCCCCTCGCCGGTTCCTGAAGTCTGCTCTGCCAAAGTCTCCCTCCGACAGGGAGGCAGTTCTGGAAGCCATTCACAAGCTGTATTCCCAGCAGGTGATAATCAAGGTACCCCTCCTACAACAAGGAAAGGGGTATTATTCCACGCTGTTTGTGGTACCGAAACCGGACGGCTCGGTGAGACCAATTTTAAATCTGAAATCCTTGAACACTTACATAAAAAGGTTCAAATTCAAGATGGAATCACTCAGAGCGGTGATAGCGAACCTGGAAGAAGGGGACTATATGGTGTCTCTGGACATCAAAGATGCTTATCTCCACGTCCCAATCTACCCTTCTCACCAAGGGTATCTCAGGTTTGTAGTACAAGACTGTCATTATCAGTTTCAGACGCTGCCGTTTGGGTTGTCCACGGCACCTCGGGTCTTTACCAAGGTAATGGCCGAAATGATTCTTCTTCGAAGAAAAGGCGTATTAATTATCCCTTACTTGGACGATCTCCTGATAAGGGCAAGGTCCAGGGAACAGTTAGAAGTCGGAGTAGCACTATCTCAGATAGTGTTACGTCAGCACGGGTGGATCCTAAATATTCCAAAATCGCAGCTGATTCCAACGACACGTCTTCTGTTCCTAGGAATGATTCTGGACACAGTCCAGAAGAAGGTTTTTCTCCCGGAGGAGAAGGCCAAGGAGTTATCCGAGCTAGTCAGGAACCTCCTAAAACCAGCCCAGGTGTCAGTGCATCAGTGCACGAGGGTCCTGGGAAAAATGGTGGCTTCTTACGAAGCAATTCCATTCGGAAGATTCCATGCAAGAACGTTTCAGTGGGATCTACTGGACAAATGGTCCGGTTCGCATCTTCAGATGCAGCAGCGGATAACCCTGTCACCAAAGACAAGGGTGTCTCTCCTGTGGTGGTTGCAGAGTGCTCATCTTCTAGAGGGCCGCAGATTCGGCATTCAGGATTGGATCCTGGTGACCACGGATGCAAGCCTGAGAGGCTGGGGAGCAGTCACACAGGGAAAAAACTTCCAGGGCTTGTGGTCAAGCATGGAAACATCTCTTCATATAAACATTCTGGAACTACGGGCCATTTACAATGCCCTAAGTCAAGCGAAACCCCTGCTTCAGGGTCAGGCGGTATTGATCCAATCGGACAACATCACGTCAGTCGCCCACGTAAACAGACAGGGCGGCACGAGAAGCAGGAGGGCAATGGCAGAGGCTGCAAGGATTCTTCGCTGGGCGGAAAATCATGTGATAGCTCTGTCAGCAGTGTTCATTCCGGGAGTGGACAACTGGGAAGCAGACTTCCTCAGCAGACACGACCTTCACCCGGGAGAGTGGGGACTTCACCCGCAGACACGACCTTCACCCGGGAGAGTGGGGACTTCACCCAGAAGTCTTCCACCTGATTGTAAACCGTTGGGAAAAACCAAAGGTGGACATGATGGCGTCACGTCTCAACAAAAAACTTGACAGATATTGCGCCAGGTCAAGGGACCCTCAGGCAATACCGGTGGACGCTCTGGTGACACCGTGGGTGTACCAGTCAGTGTATGTGTTCCCTCCTCTGCCTCTCATACCAAAAGTACTGAGAATCATAAGAAGGAGAGGAGTAAGAACGATACTCGTGGTTCCGGATTGGCCAAGAAGGACTTGGTACCCGGAACTTCAGGAGATGCTCACGGAAGACCCGTGGCCTCTACCTCTAAGAAAGGACCTGCTCCAGCAGGGGCCTTGTCTGTTCCAAGACTTACCGCGGCTGCGTTTGACGGCATGGCGGTTGAACGCCGGATCCTGAAGGAAAAAGGCATTCCAGATGAAGTCATCCCTACCCTGGTCAAAGCCAGGAAGGATGTAACCGCAAACCATTATCACCGCATTTGGCGAAAATATGTTGCGTGGTGTGAGGCCAAGAAGGCCCCTACAGAGGAATTTCAACTGGGTCGTTTCCTCCATTTCCTGCAAACAGGACTGTCTATGGGCCTAAAATTAGGGTCCATTAAGGTTCAAATTTCGGCCCTGTCGATTTTCTTCCAGAAAGAACTGGCTTCAGTACCTGAAGTTCAGACATTTGTAAAAGGGGTACTGCATATACAACCTCCTTTTGTGCCTCCAGTGGCACCTTGGGATCTCAATGTTGTTTTGAGGTTCCTTAAGTCACATTGGTTTGAACCACTCACCACTGTGGACTTAAAATATCTCACATGGAAGGTGACGATGCTGTTAGCCCTGGCTTCAGCCAGGCGTGTGTCAGAATTGGCGGCTTTATCATATAAAAGCCCTTACTTAATTTTTCATTCTGACAGGGCAGAATTGAGGACTCGTCCTCAATTTCTCCCTAAGGTGGTTTCTGCTTTTCACATGAACCAACCTATTGTGGTGCCTGCGGCTACTAGGGACTTGGAGGACTCCAAGTTACTTGACGTTGTCAGGGCCCTGAAAATATGTTTCCAGGACGGCTGGAGTCAGAAAGTCTGACTCGCTGTTTATCCTGTATGCACCCAACAAGCTGGGTGCTCCTGCTTCTAAGCAGACTATTGCTCGTTGGATTTGTAGTACAATTCAACTTGCACATTCTGTGGCAGGCCTGCCACAGCCTAAATCTGTAAAAGCCCATTCCACAAGGAAAGTGGGCTCATCTTGGGCGGCTGCCCGAGGGGTCTCGGCTTTACAACTTTGCCGAGCAGCTACTTGGTCAGGGGCAAACACGTTTGCTAAATTCTACAAATTTGATACCCTGGCTGAGGAGGACCTGGAGTTCTCTCATTCGGTGCTGCAGAGTCATCCGCACTCTCCCGCCCGTTTGGGAGCTTTGGTATAATCCCCATGGTCCTTACGGAGTCCCAGCATCCACTAGGACGTCAGAGAAAATAAGATTTTACTTACCGGTAAATCTTTCTCGTAGTCCGTAGTGGATGCTGGGCGCACATCCCAAGTGCGGATTGTCTGCAATACTTGTACATAGTTATTGTTAACAAAATCGGGTTGTTGTTGTTGTTGTTGTGAGCCATCTTTTCGGAGGCTCCTTCGTTGTTATCATACTGTTAACTGGGTTCAGATCACGAGTTGTACGGTGTGATTGGTGTGGCTGGTATGAGTCTTACCCGGGATTCAATATCCTTCCTTATTATGTACGCTCGTCCGGGCACAGTATCCTAACTGAGGCTTGGAGGAGGGTCATAGGGGAAGGAGCCAGTGCACACCACCTGATCCTAAAGCTTTTATTCTTGTGCCCTGTCTCCTGCGGAGCCGCTATTCCCCATGGTCCTTACGGAGTCCCAGCATCCACTACGGACTATGAGAAATAGATTTATCGGTAAGTAAAATCTTATTTTTTCAAACACCGCCTGTGACTTGGTAGTTAGGACCTGATTGGCTGGTACTTTTTCACTCTCCATTTTATCACTTTCCAAGCGATGATGCATCTAGCCCATGGCCTCCAGAATTGAACACAGTATTGTAGATGAGGCCGTACCAATGACCTATACAGTGGCATTATTACTACTTTGTTTCTGCTGCTGATTCCTCTCCCTATGCAACCAAGCATCTGACTAGCCTTCCTCATTGCTTTGTTACATTGCTTACTTACCTTTTTTAAGTCACCTGAAATAGTGACTCCTAGATCCCTTTCCTCCTCAGTAGTTATCAGTATACTGCCATTAATACTATATTTAGACTTTGGATTTTTTGAGATCCAAGTGCATGATTTTGCATTTTTTGGCATTAAACTGTAATTGCCAGACTCTTATTATAAAGGTAGATGAACAGCATGTTCACAATGGTATTAATTCAAGTAAATAACATTAATATTATGGTGTAGTGAGAAGGGAACCTGAATAAAGAAAGAAAAGAAAATATATAGGTTCTCAGGGTGTCACGCAGCCATAAGCTAATTATCACTAAGAACAATTGGGGATCTTGCTTGGGAGGGTGTTTGCTGAGGAAAGGGTAGTGTTGGGTTTGCTCCCTACTTAGAGATGGATTCTGAGTCTGATGCAAAGTGGTTGTGTTTGCGTGATGCTGTGGAAACCAGATCTACTACCTTTTGCTGATTAGAATTGCCATAGGGCTAATGTGAGGGTCCATACAGCTTCAGACAGGAAGCCGCTCTGTGCACTGGTCCCATCCACAGCCGCAACCATTATCCCTAGTATACCTGCATTATGCCCTGGCCTCAGTACTTGTGCAAGCAGAATTTTGTAACTTTGTAGGCTCCATAATGATGAGTCTGGAAATATAATGTAAGACCAGTGGATCACAAAAATCACTGTCTGGAACAATTTAAAGCTGGGTACATACTAAGTGATATGTCACCCGATCTGGTACACATCGTCTAGTGTGTGTACCCACTACTGTGTGTTATGCGGGTAATTTGCTGGGTCATCCAGTCAGGCATGCTGCACGGCAAACGGTATGACCCAGCAAACGACGGCATGCGTTGTAATGCTGCTGTGAATGATATACCACTTGTTACACTGTTCAGTGTGTGTGAGACGGACGATTTATTGTTACGTTGCCTGTCCCATTGACTGGGTACACTCATCCTTGGGTGTCTACCCAGCTTTAGTTTTATTTGTATTAAACATATTTGACATTGGTGGTCTGAATAATTTTGCAAACCACTGTATATTTAACTTAGATTTGTATTACATGTTTAATAGTCCCACTTGTTTTCACTATCCACTCTGTAACTCTGCTTTCTTGATGGCTTGCATATACCACTGTATGCTGGCACAGCAGACATACAATGTAAGGGGGCTGCTTTGTAGAGGGTGGCTCATATGTATGGCATACAGCATTTCAAATGCAACTTTAAGGAAGAACAGCAGAAACCAAACTGAAAGTTACACATGGAATGAATTCATAAGTTGGTGGATTGATGTATGTTGGAAATATCACATTTTAATTGGAGTATTTTTTCTGACATCTGTTTATTTTTAGTGAAAATTAAAACCGTCGATTCTAAAGAGTATTTAGTGACTGGATTCTTTCTAGTTGTGGATCCTTGGTGGTCCGTAATTGTGGATGTGAGGCAAAGTTGTTCTCAGTACTTTGCAGTCGGATATCCATCATATGAGCTGAAAGATGATGTGCTGGGAAAAGAGTCCATCCTCCCGTTGTTTCTAACCGCATGTGGCATAGCAGCTGATCACAAACAGGCCTTCATAGACTGGCTGCAGCATTATCCTCCTGTCACTTTCAGCAGACTGAAGGTTCTAGCAGCGGAATTTACAGAACAATGCAATATAAATATCTTGCCTTACATGGAGAATTTCAGTAAGTATAACTTAATTCTATTCCTTTGTGTGTTGTGAGTGGTTTAGCTACTGCTGACCTTTTTAAATAGCAGCCATTAATATTGGCACGTGTGTGAATAACTTGTAGTTTTTATGGGTGATGTAAATGTGTGTAATAATGGGGTGGGGAGGTGGATGAGTGGAGCTTTTAGTCTGGTGGCAGGAGTCAGGCGCAGGCAACGTCTGAAGAGCTCTGGCCGTCGCTGTAGAGGTGAGAAGATGCCGCCATTGGCCAGAATAGGCCAGCAACAGAAGAAAGATGATGAGTGCTGCAGCTGGTGGGAAGCATAGAACTGGATGAAGCTCCCCACTGCAGTCGCTCCCAATGTATTGGTAGGCGTCCTGGCACCACCAGTAACATACCCACCATCAGGTGTCTGCCATTAGGCCCGTGGGTGCAATCAGGCCTCGAGCCTATGGGGCATGTTAGGCTGGCAGGGGGCCTGGGCTACAAATAAGTAACCCTGGGCATTAGGCCCAAGTCGCTTTATGTGCCCTAAGGTGGGCAGGCACTAGCCTGAGCCCCTGTTGAGTGGTTGAGAATTGGTCCCAGTCCACTCTTTAGTATCAGATAGGTAATGGGGACCCCTACTGTGTAGCATAATGGGTATAAGGGGCTCCTACTAACTGCCACCACCCTGGCAACGTTTTTCTGGGTCAGTTTACCAATATTATGTAAATATTATTTGCCTTGATATTCTTCAGAACTGTATCATACCCTTGAAATAAAATGGCCGTTGCTAGATAGTGATCATGGATGTCAAATTTGACTAAACATCCAGAGGTTGTGGTTAGTAAAAATGTCCTACTATTTGTCCCCTTTTCTTACATTCATTTTAGCAAATCCACAATCAACTATAAAACTAATTTGTAATACTTCTTGCAGGTTCTGGTGCATTTGTATTGAAGGCAATAGAAATTCCTCTGGTACTGAGGTATTTACCAAAGTTGTTACCACACAAAGTGAGAAACTTGCTAATGTTAGATACTCAGGATCAGAAACCTTGCAAAAGAACTCCACTTGACAAACTACCTGCCATTGAGAGGATGTTGGCTACTGAACCTTGGAAACTTGGGTTTGGTCGAGTAAGTATCATATGGTACTGATAATTTTTGTTTTATTCCTGTGACTATATTATGTTTTATAGAGACCTTTTGAACACATGCCTCTGTTATATGCAGTCCTATTCAAACGCCAGGTGCACAAAGGTGGAAGTTGACTTCATTGAATTCGGTAATGGACTCCTGCTCTGCATGGTTACAGTCCATGCACATTTTTAATTCCTTTAACAAAGCTCCACTGAGTAATTTTTAATAGATTCATTCCTGAAAGCCCCACATCTAATACCCATGTACTGTTTCAAATACATTATGTGTGAACACTTTTGTTTAGTGCACTTTAATAGGAGACCAAGATATATTCAGCACTTACGGTACAGCCAGACTCAATGGACTCTTGTTAGCCCCATACAGCTGTGATAAAAATCCATGTCAGGCCCAAAGGGAGGCAGGCCCCCGTAACCCCCCTGGCCACCCCACGCCCCTGTTGATTGACCTGGTTGGGGGCAATTAAGGTGTGCGTGTGTGGTTTTGTGGTTTTTTTTCTTTTCTTCCAAAAGCTGGATTTTTCACCGATTTCTGCTCGCTACCTCATTAGAATGTGAGCATAAATCTGGGGCACTCAAACAAATAGGACCACTAAACTGTTGATTTCTCCCCCCCACTCGCATGATGCCTAGATGCAAAAAGTTGCTTCTCCCAATCCCCTAAGCATGTGTAAAGCGGGTATTTTCTCGCTCTCGCTCTCTCTCGCAAAGTGAACGTGATTTAATGCAGAATAAACATCTACGTTTCGGGGTCGCAGCCCCTTCGTCAGGATGAATAACAACCAACATTACTGTGTTTAAATACCTGTCTAAGAGGAGGGTCCTCACCGTCACCTCCAACCACGCTGCCCGGTTTCCAGTCCTGACGTCACTATACCCACAGGAAGTGACCCGACTCCGGTCTGACCGGCTGGCGTACTGGGGCTGAATGAAGTAACCATTAGTGACACTTAGCATCAACAGACCAAATACTGTGTATAGAACATTGTTAATGGTGTCAAACTAGTACATTAAAAAATGAAAATAAAAATCACATAGTTGCATAGAAATATAAAATAATCATAATAATCTTTAAAAAAAACACAGCAACCACTATACCTCCGATATACCCGTTGCCAGATAGAGCTCACACCATATTTGCCCAACATTCTACCTTTCAAGACCTTTGAAAATAATTAGCATAAACCGATCTGGGTTTGCCCCCGTCAAAAACAGGGTAACCCCAACAACTTATATTATGCTCTGCTCCATAATGAAATGACATAATACTTCATAACCAATGCCGGTATTTACAAAAAACATTTTAAGTTAAGAAATTAAAATAATGTGGGCGCACTATAGAAAATACTTCAGTGGCAGCTGCTGGTTTTGTAAACACAATTTATTCTCAAAGTATACAATAATTTATAAAACTTTAAATCCTTCACAACACTACTTAAGAACAACTATAATAGATTTGGACACGTGTCCTAAGGCTAAAAACTTGCTAGTTTAACATAATATTGCTGGTTAGATAAACATAAATTGCATGCATGCACTAGGAATTAGTAGCCACTGGTTAGTATTGCACTTTGAGCTCAAATAAGATGTTAGTAGGCACGGCAGTTCTTATATTATTAAAGCCTGTTTACACTTCACCAGTGTGGAGCCAATCCTATGGAATCCAGTTACATGTAGATGCACATATATCCTCTAAATGAATAGTGTCCACGTGTATAATCTAGTCCCAATGTGCATGAAATATGGTCACTTAATCACTGACCGATTTGTAGTGGCCCCTCAGCGGCGGCGCCCCGATATTGTGTCCTGAGGCTCGGCTACGGACTTTCTTTCAACTTTAGCCACCTCACGGCTGTGGCGGACACACGCTTGCCGAGCCCCAGGACACAATATCGGGGCGCCGCCGCTGAGGGGCCACTACAAATCGGTCAGTGATTAAGTGACCATATTTCATGCACATGGGACTATATTATACACGTGGACACTATTCATTTAGAGGATATATGTGAATCTACATGTAACTGGATTCCATAGGATTGGCTCCACACTGGTGAAGTGTAAACAGGCTTTAATAATATAAGAACTGCCGTGCCTACTAACATCTTATTTGAGCTCAAAGTGCAATACTAACCAGTGGCTACTAATTCCTAGTGCATGCATGCAATTTATGTTTATCTAACCAGCAATATTATGTTAAACTAGCAAGTTTTTAGCCTTAGGACACGTGTCCAAATCTATTATAGTTGTTCTTAAGTAGTGTTGTGAAGGATTTAAAGTTTTATAAATGATTGTATACTTTGAGAATAAATTGTGTTTACAAAACCAGCAGCTGCCACTAAAGTATTTTCTATAGTGCGCCCACATTATTTTATTTTCTATTTGTATATATTATCGGTGGACCCCCAGATCCCCCATTTGTGGGCTGCCAGAAAATCCATTATCCTATTACGGATTGTAACATTAGTGTAATTAGCGCCCACGTTTTTTTCTATATTAATTATTCTCTCAAGTTAAGAGCATCATTTAATCCCTTCTGAAATTGGTTGTTTAATTTAAAGATCCACTTTGACTCTAGTTGTAACAGTTTTTTAGACCGATCCCGCCTCTTAATGAGTGCGGGACGTGCTCAATAATTTTGTAGCGCAATGTTGCCATCCCATGTTTAGCAAGCATGAAATGGCGAGCCACCGGTTGTTCGCTACTACCTGTTTTAATGGCTTCACGTATGGCATACAGATGCTGCGCCATTCTGGTTTTGAAAGCAGTCTGTTTTGCCAACGTAAGCAAGCCCACAAGGACATGTTAACAAGTATATCACGTAGTTTGACTCACACACGACAACGGGTACCTGATAGTAAATCTCTTCCCTGTGTGTGGATGCTGAAAGCTATCCCCCTGAATGAGGTAGCTACAGGGGGCACAACACCTAGATCTATAGCTACCTCATTCAGGGGAATAGTTTGTCTCACTGAGCTGGCGGCTACAGGACCAACATTTGAGCAGGGGCTGTCCCTTCTGGATCTCCAACTGGGTCCTCATGACAACGGATGCCAGTCTGCGAGGTTGGGTAGCTGTGTTGGAGCAACACTCTCTCTCCAGGGTTTGTGGACCAGGGAGGAATCTCATCTCGATAAACATTTCTGGAATTGCAGGTAGTGTTTAATGCATTGACACTGGCCCAGCCTCTGGTACAAAACAGGCCTGTTCAAGTACAATCAGACAACCCCACCACAGTGGCGTACATAAATAATCAAGGCGGCACTCGAAGCTGCATGGCAATGGTGGTAGTGTCAAAAATCCTACAATGGGCGGAACGCCATTTGCCAGCCATGTCGGCAGTGTTCATGCCCGGAGTCCTCAACTGGGAAGCGGACTTCCTCAGGACGTGCACGCTGGAGAGTTGAGTCTTCATCCGGAAGTCTTTCAACTCCTAGTGGATAAGTGGGTCCTACCAGATGTAGACCTGATGGCATCTCGACACAATCACAAGGTTCCGGCCTTCGGACCAAGGACAAGGGATCCTCAAGCAGCGCTCGTGGACGCACTGGCAATTCCATGGAACTTTCGGCTGCCGTACGTGTTCCCTCCAGTGTCACTTCTGCTCAGGGTACTGCGGAAGTTCAAGCAAGAAAGAGGCATTCTACTTCTAATTGCTCCAGCGTGGCCCAGACGGCATTGGTTCTCAGACCTGCAGGGTCTCTCGATAGTGTTCTCTTCTACTTCCTCAACGACCAGACCTCCTCCTTCAGGGCCCTTGTGTCTACCCGGTCCTGGCCAGACTGGCTTTGACGACATGGCTCTTGAAGCATCACTCCTGAGAGCAAAAGGATTCTCTGAGGCAGTCATTCAAACTATGTTGAAAGCCCGTAAACCGGCTTCGGCTCGGATTTATTACAGGGTCTGTAATTCTTACTTCACCTGGTGTGCTGCTAAGAATTCTGATGCATATACTTTCAAAACTTCCAGACTTGGCTTTTCTACAACAAGGCCTAGACTTGGGCCTTCATCTGGCCTCCCTTAAGGTTTTATCTCTGCCTTGGTGTGGTTTCAGAGAAAAATTTGCGTCTCTTACTGACGTTCACACTTTCACTCAGGGTGTTCTACGGATTCAGCCTCCCTATGTCCCTCCTGTGGCTCCATGGGATATGTCTGTCGGGGATGCGGTCAAGATCCCATCGGATGGAATCCCGGCGGTCGGAATACCGACACCGGAATCCCGACCGGCACAATCTCCCTCTGTGGGTGTCCACGACACCCATACAGGGAGAATAAATTAGTGTAGCAAGGCACCGTGCCAGCAAGGTGCTGCGTTGCGCTTGCTCCACTGTCGGGATTGTGCCGGTCGGGATTCCGGTATCTGTATTCCGACCACCAGGATTCCGTCCAACGGTATTTCGTACTGATCCAGTCTGTCGTCTTAAATGCCCTGTAAGAGTCTCCATTTGATCCTCTTGAGTCTGTAGACCTTAAATGCCTTACACTTAAGGTTGTGTTTCTGTTGGCTATAGCCTCTGCTAGGAGGGTGTCTGACTTGCGCGCTTTGTCCCGTTGTCCACCTTTTCTAATTTTTTTTTCACCGTGACAGGGCAGGTCTTCGAACTCGCCCAGGTTTTGCCTAAGGTGGTATCATCTTTTCACCTTAACCAGGAGATTGTGTTTCCAGCCTTAATCTCTTCTGGTTTGTCCTCCAAAGAAAGGTCTTTGGATGTGGTACGGGCTCTTCGTGTTTATGTGGAAAGGACTGCCTCTATCCGGAGGTCAGATTCCCTTTTTGTACTTTTTGTTTTTCACAAACGTGGCTGGCCTGCGAATGAGCAAACCTTGGCCAGTTGGATTAGGATGGTGATTGCACAAGCCTATGTGCAGGCTGGTGCTGTCAAAGTCCATTCTACTCTGTCTATTGGATCTTCTTGGGCGGCCCACCATGGCGTGTCCACAGAACAATTGTGCAAGGCGGCTACGTGGTCCTCAGTGAACACGTTCATCAGGTTCTATGCCTTTGATAGTGCCGCCTCCGAGGATGCTTCCTTTTGGACGCTGGGTTCTTGTGCCTGCTACGGTGCATCCCCTCTCATGAGGAACTGTTTTAGGACAGCCCCGATGTTGTTCCCTGTGGAATACCAGTGTACCCTGCTGCAGAAAAGGAGATTTATGGTAGATTTACCATTGTTAAATCTTTCTGCAAGGTACACTGGATTCCCCAGGGCGCCCATCCTGACGCACTTAACTTCTTTGGGTTTGTATGGCATTAGCCACTAGTCCTTTCTCCAGTCATGAGAATGTAGGTCTGTGACTAACATCTACCTTCTTTTACCTACTACTGCACTGGACTGGTTAACAAAACTGAGCTCTAGTGCCTGGAGGCGGGGCTATAGAGGAGTCAGTGCAGTGCATCCTGGGAACAGTCAAAGCTTTAGCCTGTTGGTGCTTTGGATCAAGATCCAACTCTACTCCCTGGTATTCCCTGTGGAATCCAGTGTACCTCGCAGAAAGATTTAACAATGGTAAGTCTACCATAAATCTCCTTATTGTGTAAAGGGGGGTACTGACGGGGGAGATGTGTGCTGAGCTATCTTAACACAGACTGCTCAGCACAGTGCGATGTGCTGAGCGAGGGGACGGACGAGGGGCCGCTCACTTCACACAGCGGTGAAGTGAGCGACCCATGCAGGCTCAATCTAGCACCGGCGATAGCGAAGTGCGGGGCCACGCATCGCTATCGCTAGGGGGCATACACACGGCAGATCCGTGCTTAAAATCTAAGCAATCTAGTCAGATTGCTTAGATTTTAAACACGGATTTCTCCGTGTGTACCCCCCTTAACACATGAATCGGCAAAAATGAAGAATTTTTGCACTCTGTAGTAGTCATTCTGTAATGCGGATCTAAAAAGTGTAAAAGTCAAGCCCACTGAACATACAGAACTAAATTGTAGAGGACCATTGTTTTAGATTAGCCCAATGTGAAATGGTCTGCATATATACCCTGGACATGTTCACGCCAAAATCATAACCATTTTATGTTATGCCAGTGTTTCCCATACTTAAGCCTCATACACATTACCCGATCCCCGCTGACGCCGATATTGGAGGCGGGGACACGGAAGGGTGGGGGTTGGGCGGCTTCGGCAAGTGCATACACACTTGCTGATGCGGCCGGGACTGGCAGTGGGGGGCGACTGCCACGCTGCATTTGCAGCATGGCTGTTGTTAACGAGGACCTCCTGGTCTGTACATGTTTAGACGAGGGAGCGGGTCGTTAACGGGAGCGCGCATCGTTAAACGATATTTAGTGTACACACTGGACGAGTTAGTGAAAGATCTCTTAGATCGGCCCTTCTGAGCGAGATCTTGTACTTTCTCGTCTAGTGTGTATGGGCCTTAGTGTAACTAACAAAGTTTTACAGATGTCCATATTACAAGTGAAATAACTAGCTCCACCTATGGAACGTTGAAAAATGTGTCAGTCAGTAATGAATACACCCATGCAGAGTATGAGATCTGGGAAAAAGGGACAAATTTTATTTTATTTTCTCTAACGTCCTAAGTGGATGCTGGGACTCCGTAAGGACCATGGGGAATAGCGGCTCCGCAGGAGACTGGGCACAAAAGTAAAAGCTTGAACTAGCTGGTGTGCACTGGCTCCTCCCCCTATGACCCTCCTCCAAGCCTCAGTTAGATTCTTGTGCCCGAACGAGAAGGGTGCATGCTAGGTGGCTCTCCTGAGCTGCTTAGAGTAAAAGTTTATTTTAGGTTTTTTATTTTCAGTGAGTCCTGCTGGCAACAGGCTCACTGCATCGTGGGACTAAGGGGAGAAGAAGCGAACTCACCTGCGTGCAGAGTGGATTGGGCTTCTTAGGCTACTGGACATTAGCTCCAGAGGGACGATCACAGGTTCAGCCTGGATGGGTCCCGGAGCCGCGCCGCCGGCCCCCTTACAGAGCCAGAAGAACGAAGAGGTCCGGTGAAATCGGCGGCAGAAGACGTTCCTGTCTTCAACTAAGGTAGCGCACAGCACTGCAGCTGTGCGCCATTGCTCTCAGCACACTTCACACTCCGGTCACTGAGGGTGCAGGGCGCTGGGGGGGAGCGCCCTGAGACGCAATAAAAACTGAAATACCTTAGGATGGCAAAAGAAATACATCACATATAGCTCCTGGGCTATATGGATGTATTTAACCCCTGCCAGTTTTCCAGAAAAAAGCGGGAGATAGGCTCCGCCCCTTCACGACGGCCTTATCTCCTCAGCACACAAGCGCCATTTTCCCTCACCGTTCCGCTGGAAGGACGGCTCCCTGACTCTCCCCTGCAGTCCCTACAGAATCAGGGTAAAAACGAGAGAGGGGGGGCACTATTGGCAGCTAAATTATAAACAGCAGCTATAAAAGGGAGTAACACTTATATAAGGTTATCCCTATATATATATATATATATATATATATATATATATATATATATATATATATATATATAAATAATATATAGCGCTCTGGTGTGTGCTGGCAAACTCTCCCTCTGTCTCCCCAAAGGGCTAGTGGGGTCCTGTCCTCTATCAGAGCATTCCCTGTGTGTGTGCTGGGTGTCGGTACGATTGTGTCGACATGTATGAGGAGGAAAATGGTGTGGAAGCAGAGCAATTGCCTGTGTTAGTGATGTCAGTGTGGAAGCAGAGCAATTGCCTGTGTTAGTGATGTCACCCCCTAGGGAGTCGACACCTGACTGGATGGTTGTATTTAAAGAACTACGTGACAATGTCAGCACTTTACAAAAAACTGTTGACGACATGAGACAGCCGACAAATCAATTAGTGCCTGTCCAGGCGTCTCAGACACCGTCAGGGGCGATAAAACGCCCGTTACCTCAGTGGGTCGACACAGACCCAGACACAGATACTGAGTCCAGTGTCGACGGTGAGGAGACAAACGTAATGTCCAGTAGGGCCACACGTTACATGATCACGGCAATGAAGGAGGCATTGAACATTTCTGACACTACAAGTACCACAAAGAAGGGTATTATGTGGGGAGTAAAAAAACTACCAGTAGCTTTTCCTGAGTCAGATGAATTAAATGAGGTGTGTGATAAAGCGTGGGTTTCCCCCGATAAAAAAGTGCTAATTTCTAATAAATTATTGGCACTATACCCTTTCCCGCCAGAGGTTAGGGCGCGTTGGGAAACACCCCCTAGAGTAGATAAAGCGCTCACACGTTTATCTAAACAAGTAGCGTTACCGTCTCCTGATACGGCTGCTCTCAAAGAACCAGCGGATAGAAGGCTGGAAAATATCCTGAAGGGTATATACACACATACTGGTGTTATACTGCGACCAGCAATCGCCTCAGCCTGGATGTGCAGTGCTGGAGTGGCGTGGTCGGATTCCCTGACTGAAAATATTGATACCCTGGATAGGGACAGTATATTACTAACTATAGAGCATTTGAAGGATGCATTACTATATATGCGTGATGCACAGAGGGATATTTGCACCCTGGCATCAAGAGTGAGTGCTATGTCCATTTCTGCCAGAAGAGCGTTATGGACGCGACAGTGGTCAGGGGATGCGGATTCCAAACGACATATGGAAGTATTGCCGTATAAAGGGGAGGAGTTATTTGGGGCCGGTCTATCGGACCTGGTGGCCACGGCAACGGCCGGAAAGTCCACCTTTTTACCCCAGGTCACCTCTCAGCAGAAAAAGACACCGTCTTTTCAAACTCAGTCCTTTCGTTCCCATAAGTACAAGCGGGCAAAAGGCCACTAATTTCTGCCCCGGGGCAGAGGAAGAGGAAAAAGACTGCACCAGGCAGCCTCTTCCCAGGAGCAGAAGCCCTCCTCTGCTTCTGCCAAGTCTTCAGCATGACGCTGGGGCTTTACAAGCGGACTCGGACACGGTGGGGGCCCGTCTCAAAAATTTCAACGCGCAAGTGGACCCCTGGATTCTGCAGGTAGTATCACAGGGGTACAAACTGGAATTCGAGACGTCTCCCCCTCGCCGGTTCCTGAAGTCTGCTCTACCAAAGTCTCCCTCCGACAGGGAGGCAGTTTTGGAAGCCATTCACAAGCTGTATTCCCAGCAGGTGATAATCAAGGTACCTCTCCTACAACAGGGAAAGGGGTATTATTCCACGCTGTTTGTGGTACCGAAGCCGGACGGCTCGGTGAGACCAATTTTAAATCTAAAATCCTTGAACACTTACATAAAGAGGTTCAAATTCAAGATGGAGTCACTCAGAGCAGTGATAGCAAACCTGGAAGAAGGGGACTATATGGTGTCTCTGGACATCAAAGATGCTTATCTCCACGTCCCAATCTACCCTTCTCACCAAGGGTACCTCAGGTTTGTAGTACAAAACTGTCATTATCAGTTTCAGACGCTGCCGTTTGGGTTGTCCACGGCACCTCGGGTCTTTACCAAGGTAATGGCCGAAATGATGATTCTTCTTCGAAGAAAAGGCGTTTTAATTATCCCTTACTTGGACGATCTCCTGATAAGGGCAAGGTCCAGGGAACAGTTAGAAGTCGGAGTAGCACTATCTCAGTTAGTGTTACGTCAGCACGGGTGGATTCTAAATATTCCAAAATCGCAGCTGATTCCAACAACACGTCTCCTGTTCCTAGGAATGATTCTGGACACAGTCCAGAAAAAGGTGTTTCTCCCAGAGGAGAAGGCCAGGGAGTTATCAGAGCTAGTCAGGAATCTCCTAAAACCAGGCCAGGTGTCAGTGCATCAGTGCACGAGGGTCCTGGGAAAAATGGTGGCTTCTTACGAAGCGATTCCATTCGGAAGATTCCATGCAAGAACGTTTCAGTGGGATCTTCTGGACAAATGGTCCGGATCGCATCTTCAGATGCATCAGCGGATAACCCTGTCGCCAAGGACAAGGGTGTCTCTTCTGTGGTGGCTGCAGAGTGCTCATCTACTAGAGGGCCGCAGATTCGGCATTCGGGATTGGATCCTGGTGACCACGGATGCCAGCCTGAGAGGCTGGGGAGCAGTCACACAGGGACGAAATTTCCAGGGCTTGTGGTCAAGCATGGAAACATCTCTTCATATAAACATTCTGGAACTAAGGGCCATTTACAATGCCCTAAGTCAAGCAAAACCCCTGCTTCAGGGTCAGGCGGTATTGATCCAATCGGACAACATCACGTCAGTCGCCCACGTAAACAGACAGGGCGGCACGAGAAGCAGGAGGGCGATGGCAGAAGCTGCAAGGATTCTTCGCTGGGCGGAGAATCATGTGATAGCACTGTCAGCAGTGTTCATTCCGGGAGTGGACAACTGGGAAGCGGACTTCCTCAGCAGACACGACCTTCACCCGGGGGAGTGGGGACTTCATCCAGAAGTCTTCCAAGAGATGGTAAACCGTTGGGAAAAACCAAAGGTGGACATGATGGCGTCCCGTCTCAACAAAAAACTAGACAGATATTGCGCCAGGTCAAGGGACCCTCAGGCAATAGCGGTGGACGCTCTGGTAACACCATGGGTGTACCAGTCAGTGTATGTGTTCCCTCCTCTGCCTCTCATACCAAAAGTACTGAGAATCATAAAAAGGAGAGGAGTAAGAACTATACTCGTGGTTCCGGATTGGCCAAGAAGGACTTGGTACCCGGAACTTCAAGAGATGCTCACGGAGGAACCGTGGCCTCTACCTCTAAGAAAGGACCTGCTCCAGCAGGGGCCTTGTCTGTTCCAAGACTTACCGCGGCTGCGTTTGACGGCATGGCGGTTGAACGCCGGATCCTGAAGGAAAAAGGCATTCCAGATGAAGTCATCCCTACCCTGATAAAGGCCAGGAAGGATGTAACCGCAAAACATTATCACTGCATTTGGCGAAAATATGTTGCGTGGTGTGAGGCCAAAGAGGCCCCTACAGAGGAATTTCAACTGGGTCGCTTCCTACATTTCCTGCAAACAGGACTGTCTATGGGCCTAAAATTAGGGTCCATTAAGGTTCAAATTTCGGCCCTGTCGATTTTCTTCCAAAAAGAACTAGCTTCAGTGCCTGAAGTCCAGACGTTTGTCAAAGGGGTACTGCTTATACAGCCTCCTTTTGTGCCCCCGGTGGCACCTTGGGATCTCAATGTGGTTTTGGGGTTCCTAAAATCACATTGGTTTGAACCACTCACCACTGTGGAATTAAAATATCTCACATGGAAGGTGGTAATGCTGTTAGCCCTGGCTTCAGCCAGGCGTGTCTCAGAATTGGCGGCTTTATCTTATAAAAGCCCTTACCTGATTTTTCACACGGATAGGGCAGAATTGAGGACTCGTCCTCAATTTCTCCCAAAGGTGGTTTCAGCGTTTCACGTGAACCAGCCTATTGTGGTGCCTGCGGCTACTAGGGACTTGGAGGACTCCAAGTTACTGGACGTAGTCAGGGCCCTGAAAATATATATTTCCAGGACGGCTGGAGTCAGGAAATCTGACTCGCTGTTTATCCTGTATGCACCCAACAAGCTGGGTGCTCCTGCTTCTAAGCAGACTATTGCTCGTTGGATTTGTAGTACAATTCAGCTTGCACATTCTGTGGCAGGCCTGCCACAGCCAAAATCTGTAAAAGCCCATTCCACAAGGAAGGTGGGCTCATCTTGGGCGGCTGCCCGAGGGGTCTCGGCTTTACAACTTTGCCGAGCAGCTACTTGGTCATGGGCAAACACGTTTGCTAAATTCTACAAATTTGATACCCTGGCTGAGGAGGACCTGGAGTTCTCTCATTCGGTGCTGCAGAGTCATCCGTACTCTCCCGCCCGTTTGGGAGCTTTGGTATAATCCCCATGGTCCTTACGGAGTCCCAGCATCCACTTAGGACGTTAGAGAAAATAAGAATTTACTTACCGATAATTCTATTTCTCATAGTCCGTAGTGGATGCTGGGCGCCCATCCCAAGTGCGGATTGTCTGCAATACTTGTATATAGTTGTTATTGTTACAAAATTCGGGTTATTATTGTTGTGAGCCATCTTTTCAGAGGCTCCTTCGTTTATCATACTGTTAACTGGGTTCAGATCACAGGTTGTACGGTGTGATTGGTGTGGCTGGTATGAGTCTTACCCGGGATTCAAGATCCTTCCTTATTATGTACGCTCGTCCGGGCACAGTATCCTAACTGAGGCTTGGAGGAGGGTCATAGGGGGAGGAGCCAGTGCACACCAGCTAGTTCAAGCTTTTACTTTTGTGCCCAGTCTCCTGCGGAGCCGCTATTCCCCATGGTCCTTACGGAGTCCCAGCATCCACTACGGACTATGAGAAATAGAATTATCGGTAAGTAAATTCTTATTTTTATCATTCGTAAACCATCCTAATCCTTTCTATCTTTAAAGGTTATAGACCGCTAATGCACTGCTTGTTAATGTTGTTTTTTTTTTTTTTTTTCTTTTTTTTTTCTTCATAATATAATGCTGTAAAAAGTTAATACAGTATCATTTTTCTCATTCACCCAGTAGAGGATACTGGAGTGATTTACACTGGGGTATAGACAGGTGGATGAGTGGAGATTTGCACTTTAAGTTTTTTAGAGTATTTGTCTCCTCCCTGTCTGTGCCTTGTTCGACCTTAGTTTAGATTTGTGCACAGACTGTTATCTTCAGCCCTTTCTGTTTTTTTGTTTCTCTTACGTCCTAGAGGATGCTGGGGTTCCATTTAGTACCATGGGGTATAGACGGGTCCAGTAGGAGCCATGGGCACTTTAAGAATTTGATAGTGTTGGCTGGCTCCTCCCTCTATGCCCCTCCTACCAGACTCCGTTTAGAAAATGTGCCCGGAGGAGCTGGTCATGCTTATGGAAGCTCTGGAAGAGTTTTCTGCATTTATTTTATATGTTTGTTATTTTCAGGCAGGGCTGGATGGCACCTGCCTGCCTGCTTCGTGGGACTTAGGGGGAGAACGGCCCAACTGAGCTCCTGAGAGAACTATTCGCAAGCTCCACCACGGCGAGCGTACATTCCCGCAGCATACCGCCACCCCTAACAGAGCCAGAAGAATGAAGAGTGGTGAGTACTAAACCGGCGTCCCGATTATGGCGGCATGAGGATACGGAGATGCACTGCTCCTAACCGGGGCTGAAAGCGTCTCCAGACATGGTACACAGCTCCGTATCGGTACACTGTACACAGTACCCACACTGGCAAAAACAGCCTTAAAACCGTTTTCTCTCCATTTTAAGCACCAGATTACCTCAGCCAGTATAAAAAAGCGGGAAGACTGTGCAATATTGAAGGGGCGGTGCCTTCACTTTGAGCGGATCCAGCAGCTCACCAGCGCCGTTGTTTTCCCCCTGCAGTGGACACAGACGCTGACTGACAGGGACGTGCAGCTCCTCCGGAGAGGCTCCAAATTACCTCAGCGGTACCAGAGGGTCATAGCAGGGGGGGAGCGATTCTTAGTGTACTAAGTTCCCTATCAGGGTACTTAGTCTGTGACCCGGCTAAGCTTGGTATTAGCGATAAGGGCGTGGTGGGGGCTAGCTCCAAATAACTCTGTTTTCCTGAAGGGCTCTTTGTGGGTTAATTGTGCTTAACCTTTTCCTGTGTGTGTGCTGTCACATTTACATTATGTCAGCAAAGAGTGTGTTTCTTGTACAGCGGAGTGTTCCTCTTCACCAGGGGGCTCACCACTGGGTACTCAGGGCAGTGCACCTTCCCAGAATAGCAGGGCTGAACTGGAGTGGGTTAATTCCATTAAAGGAATGATTATCCCGCAATGAGAGAGACAAAAACTTAAGACAGACTGTGGATGAGTCTATGAATAGAGACTCGGTCCACAAGCCAGCATCTCAATCCCCTCCCTGTTGTCCGCAAAAACGATCTCAGGCCCATATCCTGCAGTCTGACTTTGACGAGTCAGACGTGGAGGAGGGTGGGGTGATGTTACTCTGTCACAGGGAATAGAAGCTCTTATAGAGGCTATCGGATGTTCTGCAAATTCCTTATAAGGTGTCAGAAGAGCGTGAGGAATCTTAATGTAAAAAAAGAAGTCCTCAGTCGCACTTCCTGCGTCAAAGGAATTTAATATCCTTTTTGAAGAACCGTGGGTTAATCCTGATAAGAAATTTCAAATCCCTAAAAGGCTGCTCTCATCTTTTCCTTTTTCTCTGGAGGACAGGAAAAAATGGGAAAATCCACAGATAGTGGACGCATCTGTCTCTAGGCTGTCACAGAAAAATTGTATTGCCTGTCCCTGGTGCAGCCTCCCTAAAAGACACGGCTGATCGTAGAATTGAGACTACACTCAAATCATTGTATGCAGCTGCTGGGGTGGCCCAGAGACCCACTGTTGCATGTGCGTGGATCAGAAAATCCATTGCTAAATGGTCAGGTAACCTAATTGACAGGTTAGATTCCTTGTCTAGGGGGGATGTTGATTTACTCCTTCAGCATATACAGGACTCTGCGAACTTTATGGTGGAATCCATAAAAGAGAGAGGCTTGCTTAATGCACGCACCACCGCTATGGCATGGTCGGCACGCAGGGGCTGGTGGCTACGCCAGTGGACTGCTGATGCGGACTCCAGGAAAGGCGTGGATGGCCTACCATTCACAGGAGAGGCCTTATTTGCAGATGAACTAGACACATGTATCTCCAAAGCTACTGTGGATAAGTCTACGCATCGTCCTTCCACAGCTCCCCCAGCCAGGAAAGCTTATAAAGCTACAAATTTACAGTCCTTTCGGACGGCCAAGTTCAAGAGCAAATCCAGAGGTACTTCTAAGGCCTCCAGAGGCGCTAGAGTTAAACCACGCAAACCAGTAACTGCAGGTGCTCAGGCTCTGCTTCCCCAAAGCTTTCCGCATGACAGTGGACCGCGATGCCAGGAGGGCTGTCAGGTGGGAGCCCGACCAAAATTCTTCAGTCACATCTGGTCAAATTCATGCCGGGATCCCTGGGTCATAGATCTCGTTTCCCAGGGCTACAGACTGGAGTTCCAAGAGTTCCCATCTCACAGATTCTTCTAATCGGGCTTACCAGTTTCACAAGAGGCAAGTATAACTTTACAGCATGCCATCCAAAAACTGGTACAAATTCAAGTACTATTCCAACTTGTTTGTAGTACTGAAACCGGGTGGTTTGGTACTGCCGATTCTGAACCTCCAGTCCTTGAACCCGTTAAGAGTGTTCAAGATGGAGTCTCTGAGAGTGGTGATCTCAGGTCTGGAGGAGGGTTAATTCCTAGTGTCTTTGGATATCAAGGATGTGTACCTTCACATTCCGATCTGGCCGCCTCATCGGGCTTATCTACGGTTTGCACTGCAGGACTGTCACTACCAGTTCCAGGCCCTGCCATTTGGTCTCTCCACGGCACCAAGGGTATTCACCAAAGTGATGGCAGAGATGATGTTTATACTCCACAAACAGGGAGTGAATATAATTCCGTACCTGGACGATCTTCTGATAAAGGCTTTGTCTAGGGAGAGGTTGTTAGACGGCATTGGTCTCTCAACCGAACTTCCCCAGGGTCACGGGTGGATTCTGAACCTTCCGAAATCTCACCTAGAGCAAACACGGAGGCTCCCATTCCTGGGAATGATACTGGACACGGAGTTGCAGATAGTGTTCCTTCCGTTGGAAAAGGCATTGGTAATCCAGTCGATGGTTGGGGATGTACTGTAGCCAACCAGGATATCTGTGCATCAATGCATTCGCCTTCTGGGGAAAATGGTGGCCTCTTACGAGGCTCTTCAATACGGAAGGTTTCACGCAAGACCCTTCCAGCTCGATCTGTTTGATAGATCCTCTGGTGCATGTGAAGATGCGATCCGGACCATTTGTCCGTCGCCAAAAGCCAGGATCTCCCTTCTGTGGTTGCTAGACTTATCACCTCATCAAGGGTTGGAGGTTCGGAATTCAGAACTGAAATTCTGTTAACCACAGACGCAAGCCTCAGAGGTTGGGGAGCAGTTACCCAGGGGGTGCAGTTTCAAGGTAGATGGTCAAGTCAGGAAGTCATCCTTCCAGTCAACATTCTGGAACTCAGGGCCATATACAATGCCCCTCTGCAGACCTCATATCTTCTTCAAGATTGGGCCATGCAGGTCCAGTCGGACTATGTGACGGCAGTGATGTACATAAACCGACAGGGTGGAACGAAAAGCAGGGCAGCAATGTCAGATGTGTCGAGAATTCTTCTCTGGGCAGAAAGAAACGCTGTGGCGTAGTCAGCGGTCTTCATTCCGGGAGTAGACAACTGGGAAGCAGACTTCCTCAGCAAACACAACCTGCAACCGGGGGAGTGGGGCCTTCACCCTTAAGTGTTCAGGTGCTTGACACATCGATGGGGACATCCACAAATCGACATGATGGCCTCTCGTCTCAACAAGAAGCTCAGGCGGTATTGTTCCAGGTCAAGAGACCCACAGGCAGTGGCGATAGATCTGAAAAAGAGGGTAGATCACAAACTGTGCGCCACAACAGAGCAGCCCAAGAAAATAAGTGGTAGAAAAAGTGTCACCCACACTTTAAACTAGACAAACAGTGGCGATAGATGCTCTGACGACTCCATGGGTCTTATCAGATGGTGTACGTGTTTCCTCCACTTCCTCTGATCCCAAGAATTCTAAAAAGGGAAAAGGTTCAAGCAATACTCATTGCTCCGGACTGGCCAAGAAGTGCCAGGTACGCGGATCTTCTGGAGATGCTCATGGAAGATCCGTGGCCTCTACCTCTTCGAGGATCTTCTGCAACAGGGCTTGTTCGTCTATCAGGAATTACCGCGGCTACGTTTGACGGCATGGAAGTTGAACGGCTGATTCTATCCAGAAGAGGGATCCCTAACAAAGTTATCCCATCTATGATCCAAGCCAGGAACAAAAAAAAAAAAAAATTAAATTTTTTTTTTTGTAATTATTTTTTTTGTAGTTGGTATCTGCATCTTTATGGCACACTCTGATAGTGTGATATTATTATTATTATTATTATTATTATTATTATTATTATTATTATTATTATTTTATTTTTTTCCTTACTAGGGTGGCCATTCCCGAGATCGGCTGGATCCTGGGATTTAGGCCAAAAATCGTCCGGGATTCAATTTCCGGGATTGGAAGCTCCAATCCCGGGGATTGCGGGATCATGCGGCCCTTTTGTTTAAGTCTGGCAGCGTTGAGTGTCCTCAGGACGCTCAGATGCTGCCCGGCTCCCTCTTCCCGGCCCAACCTGCGCAGCGTGACGTAAAGTCACAGGTCACGCTGCACAGTCAGCTGTCCACTGTCACCCGCCGAGCCCGAAGGATGTGTCCCACGCTCCGCCCCCGTCGTATGGTGAGTTATGTGGGCGAGAGGTGCAGACACACAGGGACAAAAAATTCAGTCCCAGGATTGACCATTTTTCAATCCCAATACCCGGGATTGGCCACCCTAGTTTTTACATTTTATTCACAATAATAACTAAAACACAAAAAAGATGGACTCGTACAATTTCAATCACCTTTTTATCTGATTTCATGCGTCACTGGAGAGGTAGCAGTAATTCACCCAACGTTTCGTCCCTTTGCGCAGTTTGCGGGACTTCCTCAGGGGTAAGATGTGGATGATGCACCCAAAATACTTATAAAGGCTGTCTTAATGAATATTTATAAGATTCTAATCAATTGGCGTCTGGAAACGCCCATCGCACATGTGCAGAATTTTGATTGGACTCTTATTATTCCACTGTTTAACTTCAGTGGAATATTATTATTATTATTATTATTATTATGATGATAAAAAAAATAAAATAACATACACCAACCACCTTTCTAAAGATATTAAAAAAAATCGCTGATATAATTATCAAATGAAGTTTAAAAACATGAAATGAATCTGAAACGTATATAGATGGCATACAGCCTGACGTAGATAATAGTAACTAGTACAAGCCTTAGCATGTTTACTCAAACTGTACTTTCTAACAATATTTGATGCTGAAACTTTGAGAGCAGGGTAAAATTAGATTGGAAACAGGAATACTTTATTTATTTTATTTATTATTATTATTATTATTATTATTATTATTATAATTATTATTATTTTTTTTTTCTCTAGTTAGTTTACCAGGAGCTGCATCTTTTTGGATGTGAGGCAACATGGGATCGCTTTCTTCAATGTGATGGTCTCCTGGAACAGATTCCTGATTTACAGATTAATGCATTAATTATTTACAATGAACTGAAGAAGAAATGCATGGAGCTAGGTGACACCTATGTAGAGCAGCATGAACTTACTACTGTTGTTTCAAGAGACATGTCCACCGTGGATGCATGGGAAGCAATCAAGTTTCTAAAAGATACAGAAATTGTGTTTATTGAACAACAGAGAGTTTTCCTGTACAACTTGCACTGTTATGAAATGGAAATTGCAGAATATATCAAAGAGTTGGTAATGAGAAAATCCTGGAATATGGACATTGATGAAAGTGATGTGTTACAGTTTGTTAAGCCTCCAAGAGAGGAGGGAAAGGAGGCAGATACTCATGTGAGTAACCACAACCCTATACATAGTGATGGGGATGCTTCTGTAAATCTATCTAATGGCACAGCCACTGCAGAACCAACCTCTTCAACAAATCTAGATATTGACCAGCGGAGAGCAGTGAAAATGATTCTTGCTAACCCAGTGACCATTATAAGTGGGAAAGGTGGTTGCGGGAAGACCACGGTAGTAAGTCAGGTGTTCATGACCATGATGAGGAAGGAGAATAGTGAAGTTGAACAAGCCTGTTTAGCCCTTGAGGGTGACCATGATGCTTCAGGTGAATGGACATATGCTGCAGTGACCGCTGATTTTAAGAATGAGGCTCACATACGTACCTTACTTACTGCACCCACTGGAAAAGCAGCTGCTCTACTAAAGAAAAAAACAGGCCTTCCTGCTGCCACCTTACACCAGGTACAGCTCCAGACTATATCATTTTTGGGTGATTTATTTTTTTTAAAACCCTTACAAGCAGGATGTACTGTATTTAATGACTATGCATTGATATCAGGGCTTTACTTTACCTTTACAAAACTCTGCATACTCTGATGTATCCTCTATTTGAAAGTGAATCTATCTTATGGCTACAACTAAGTTGTCTACAAGGCTGCCTCCACCAGCAAGTCATTACACCACTATCACTAGGTTTAAATAAACTGAGCAGAAAAGCATCAGGAGTTAAAATCCAGTGACCTCGGGTGACTCACTTGCTAGTGGTGATGGCTTGTTTTTGTCATTCTCCCAGTATGTTTTGTACGTGATTGGCAGATAATTGCTAGCTTATCATACGCTGTATTTTCTGTGAGCGAGTATGTCTGCTCTGAGGTAATCCACTAACCAATTATATGTCCAGTTCTCTTTCTCACAATTGAAATAACCTCCCAACCTCCCTAGGGTTCCCCGCTGACAGGACACTGAGCTCCTGAGAGGGTCCTATTGGCAAGCCCATACCACGACGAGGGTACAGACCCGCAGCACGCCACCTCCCCTAACAGAGCAAGAAGAGTGGTGAGTAGGTGGCCTGTGTCCCGGTTAGCATGTCGCCGGCTGTAATGGCGGCACAAGGGTAGGAGCGCAGCTCTGACATGCAGGCTGCGCTCTAGTCCTCAGAGACGCTGTGAAGGGTGAGCTGAAGCCACTAATGATACCCACACTGGTAGTACACTACAGGGGTTTTAACCCACTGTAGAACAGAATTTCTCTATCGTCCTAGTGGATGCTGGGGTTCCTGAAAGGACCATGGGGAATAGCGGCTCCGCAGGAGACAGGGCACAAAAAGTAAAGCTTTTCCAGATCAGGTGGTGTGCACTGGCTCCTCCCCCTATGACCCTCCTCCAGACTCCAGTTAGATTTTTGTGCCCGGCCGAGAAGGGTGCAATTCTAGGTGGCTCTCATAAAGAGCTGCTTAGAGAAAGTTTAGCTTAGGTTTTTTATTTTACAGTGATTCCTGCTGGCAACAGGATCACTGCAACGAGGGACAGAGGGGAGAAGAAGTGAACTCACCTGCGTGCAGGATGGATTGGCTTCTTGGCTACTGGACATCAGCTCCAGAGGGACGATCACAGGTACAGCCTGGATGGTCACCGGAGCCGCGCCGCCGGCCCCCTTGCAGATGCTGAAGTAAGAAGAGGTCCAGAATCGGCGGCTGAAGACTCCTGCAGTCTTCTAAAGGTAGCGCACAGCACTGCAGCTGTGCGCCATTTTCCTCTCAGCACACTTCACACGCAGTCACTGAGGGTGCAGGGCGCTGGGGGGGGGCGCCCTGGGAGGCAAATGAAAACCTATTAAAAGGCTAAAAATACCTCACATATAGCCCCCAGAGGCTATATGGAGATATTTAACCCCTGCCTGGATTCACAAAATAGCGGGAGACGAGCCCGCCGGAAAAGGGGCGGGGCCTATCTCCTCAGCACACGGCGCCATTTCCTCTCACAGCTCCGCTGGTCAGGACGGCTCCCAGGTCTCTCCCCTGCACTGCACTACAGAAACAGGGTAAAACAGAGAGGGGGGGCAAATTTAATGGCAATATTTTGATATATATAAAGCAGCTATAAGGGAGCACTTATTATAAGGCTATCCCTGTCATATATAGCGCTTTTTTGGTGTGTGCTGGCAGACTCTCCCTCTGTCTCCCCAAAGGGCTAGTGGGTCCTGTCTTCGTGTAGAGCATTCCCTGTGTGTCTGCTGTGTGTCGGTACGTGTGTGTCGACATGTATGAGGACGATATTGGTGTGGAGGCGGAGCAATTGCCAAATATGGGGATGTCACCTCCTAGGGGGTCGACACCAGAATGGATGCCTTTATTTGTGGAATTACGGGATAGCGTCAACTCGCTTAAGCAGACGTTTGACGACATGAGGCGGCCGGACAATCAATTAGTGCCTGTCCAGGCGCCTCAAACACCGTCAGGGGCTGTGAAACGCCCTTTGCCTCAGTCGGTCGACACAGACCCAGACACAGGCACTGATTCCAGTGGTGACGGTGACGAATCAACCGTATTTTCCAGTAGGGCCACACGTTATATGATTTTGGCAATGAAGGAGGCGTTACATTTAGCTGATACTACAGGTACCACTAAACAGGGTATTATGTGGGGTGTGAAAAAACTACCTATAGTTTTTCCTGAATCAGAAGAATTAAATGACGTGTGTGATGAAGCGTGGGTTGCCCCTGATAAAAAGCTGATAATTTCAAAGAAATTATTGGCATTATACCCTTTCCTGCCAGAGGTTAGGGAGCGCTGGGAAACACCTCCTAGGGTGGACAAGGCGCTAACACGCTTATCTAAACAAGTGGCGTTACCCTCTCCTGAGACGGCCGCACTTAAAGATCCATCAGATAGGAGGATGGAAAATATCCAAAAAAGTATATACACACATGCAGGTGTTATACTACGACCAGCTATAGCGACTGCCTGGATGTGCAGTGCTGGGGTAGTTTGGTCAGAGTCCCTGATTGAAAATATTGATACCCTGGACAGGGACAATATTTTACTGTCGTTAGAACAAATAAAGGATGCATTTCTTTATATGCGTGATGCACAGAGGGATATCTGCACACTGGCATCACGGGTAAGTGCTATGTCCATTTCGGCCAGAAGAGCTTTATGGACGCGACAGTGGACAGGCGATGCGGATTCAAAACGGCATATGGAAGTTTTGCCGTATAAAGGGGAGGAGTTATTTGGAGTCTGTCTATCAGATTTGGTGGCCACGGCTACAGCCGGGAAATCCACCTTTCTACCTCAAGTCACTCCCCAACAGAAAAAGGCACCGACTTTTCAACCGCAGCCCTTTCGTTCCTTTAAAAATAAGAGAGCAAAGGGCTATTCATATCTGCCACGAGGCAGAGGTCGAGGGAAGAGACAGCAACAGGCAGCTCCTTCCCAGGAACAGAAGCCCTCCCCGGCTTCTACAAAAGCCTCAGCATGACGCTGGGGCTTCTCAAGCGGACTCGGGGACGGTGGGCGGTCGTCTCAAAAATTACAGCGCGCAGTGGGCTCACTCGCAGGTAGATCCCTGGATCCTGCAGATAATATCTCAGGGGTACAGGTTGGAATTAGAGACAGATCCACCTCGCCGTTTCCTGAAGTCTGCTTTACCAACGTCCCCCTCCGAAAGGGAGACTGTTTTGGAAGCCATTCACAAGCTGTACTCTCAGCAGGTGATAGTCAAGGTACCTCTTCTACAACAAGGGAAGGGGTATTATTCCACTCTATTTGTGGTACCGAAGCCGGATGGCTCGGTAAGGCCTATTCTAAATCTGAAGTCCTTGAACCTGTACATAAAGAAGTTCAAGTTCAAGATGGAGTCACTCAGAGCAGTGATAGCGAACCTGGAAGAAGGGGACTTTATGGTATCCTTGGACATCAAGGATGCGTATCTCCACGTTCCAATTTACCCCTCACACCAGGGGTACCTCAGGTTCGTTGTACAAAACTGTCACTATCAGTTTCAGACGCTGCCGTTTGGTTTGTCCACGGCACCTCGGGTCTTTACAAAGGTAATTGCCGAGATGATGATTCTTCTTCGAAGAAAAGGCGTATTAATTATCCCATACTTGGACGATCTCCTAATAAGGGCAAGGTCCAGAGAACAGCTAGAGATGGGATTAGCACTATCTCAAGAGGTGCTAAAGCAGCACGGATGGATTCTGAATATTCCAAAATCCCAATTAATGCCGACAACTCGTCTGCTGTTCCTAGGGATGATTCTGGACACGGTTCAGAAAAAGGTTTTTCTTCCCGAGGAAAAAGCCAAGGAGTTATCCGACCTGGTCAGGAACCTCCTAAAACCAGGAAAGGTGTCTGTACATCAATGCACAAGAGTCCTGGGAAAAATGGTGGCTTCTTACGAAGCAATTCCATTCGGCAGATTCCATGCAAGAATTTTCCAAAGGGATCTGTTGGACAAATGGTCAGGGTCGCATCTTCAGATGCACCTGCGGATAACCCTGTCTCCAAGGACAAGGGTATCTCTTCTGTGGTGGTTGCAGAGGGCTCATCTATTGGAGGGCCGCAGATTCGGCATACAGGATTGGATCCTGGTGACCACGGACGCCAGCCTGAGAGGCTGGGGAGCAGTCACACAAGGAAGAAACTTCCAGGGAGTGTGGTCGAGCCTGGAAAAGTCTCTTCACATAAACATTCTGGAACTAAGAGCAATCTACAATGCTCTAAGCCAGGCGGAACCTCTGCTTCAAGGAAGACCGGTGTTGATCCAGTCGGACAACATCACGGCAGTCGCCCATGTAAACAGACAGGGCGGCACAAGAAGCAGGAGTGCAATGGCAGAAGCTGCCAGGATCCTTCGCTGGGCGGAGAATCACGTGATAGCACTGTCAGCAGTGTTCATCCCGGGCGTGGACAACTGGGAAGCAGACTTCCTCAGCAGACACGATCTTCACCCGGGAGAGTGGGGACTTCATCCAGAAGTTTTCCACATGCTAATAAACCGTTGGGAAAGACCAATGGTGGACATGATGGCGTCTCGCCTCAACAAAAAACTGGACAGGTATTGCGCCAGGTCAAGAGATCCGCAGGCAATAGCTGTGGACGCGCTGGTAACACCTTGGGTGTACCAGTCGGTGTATGTGTTTCCTCCTCTGCCTCTCATACCAAAGGTATTGAGAATCATACGGCAAAGCGGAGTAAGAACGATACTAGTGGCTCCGGATTGGCCAAGAAGGTCTTGGTACCCGGAACTTCAAGAGATGGTCACGGACGATCCGTGGCCTCTACCTCTGAGAAGGGACCTGCTTCAACAGGGTCCCTGCCTCTTTCAAGACTTACCGCGGCTGCGTTTGACGGCATGGCGGTTGAACGCCAGATCCTAAAAGGAAAAGGCATTCCAGAAGAAGTCATTCCTACCTTGATTAAGGCAAGAAAGGAAGTCACCGCGAAGCATTATCACCGCATTTGGCGGAAATATGTTGCGTGGTGCGAGGATCGGAGTGCTCCGACGGAGGAATTTCAACTGGGTCGTTTCCTACATTTCCTGCAATCAGGATTGTCTATGGGTCTCAAATTGGGATCTATTAAGGTTCAAATTTCGGCCCTGTCAATATTCTTCCAAAAAGAATTGGCCTCAGTCCCTGAGGTCCAGACTTTTGTCAAAGGAGTACTGCATATACAGCCTCCTGTGGTGCCTCCGGTGGCACCGTGGGATCTAAATGTAGTTTTAGATTTCCTCAAATCCCATTGGTTTGAACCACTAAAAAATGTGGATTTGAAATATCTCACATGGAAAGTGACTATGTTACTGGCCCTGGCTTCCGCCAGGAGAGTATCTGAACTGGCGGCTTTATCTTATAAAGGCCCTTATTTAATTTTCCATTCGGATAGGGCAGAGCTGCGGACGCGTCCGCATTTTCTCCCTAAGGTGGTATCAGCGTTTCACCTGAACCAGCCTATTGTAGTGCCTGCGGCTACAAGCGACTTGGAGGACTCCAAGTTGTTGGACGTTGTCAGAGCTTTAAAAATATACATTTCAAGGACGGCTGGAGTCAGAAAATCTGACTCGCTGTTTATACTGTATGCACCCAACAAGTTGGGTGCGCCTGCTTCTAAGCAGTCGATTGCTCGTTGGATTTGTAACACAATTCAACTTGCACATTCTGTGGCAGGCCTGCCACAGCCTAAATCTGTTAAGGCCCATTCCACAAGGAAGGTGGGCTCATCTTGGGCGGCTGCCCGAGGGGTCTCGGCATTACAACTCTGCCGAGCAGCTACGTGGTCAGGGGAGAACACGTTTTGTAAAATTCTACAAATTTGATACCCTGGCAAAAGAGGACCTGGAGTTCTCTCATTCGGTGCTGCAGAGTCATCCGCACTCTCCCGCCCGTTTGGGAGCTTTGGTATAATCCCCATGGTCCTTTCAGGAACCCCAGCATCCACTAGGACGATAGAGAAAATAAGAATTTACTTACCGATAATTCTATTTCTCGGAGTCCGTAGTGGATGCTGGGCGCCCATCCCAAGTGCGGATTATCTGCAATACTTGTACATAGTTATTGTTAACTAATTCGGGTTATTGTTTAGGGAGCCATCTTTCAGAGGCTCCTCTGTTATCATACTGTTAACTGGGTTTAGATCACAAGTTGTACGGTGTGATTGGTGTGGCTGGTATGAGTCTTACCCGGGATTCAAAATCCTCCCTTATTGTGTACGCTCGTCCGGGCACAGTACCTAACTGGAGTCTGGAGGAGGGTCATAGGGGGAGGAGCCAGTGCACACCACCTGATCTGGAAAAGCTTTACTTTTTGTGCCCTGTCTCCTGCGGAGCCGCTATTCCCCATGGTCCTTTCAGGAACCCCAGCATCCACTACGGACTCCGAGAAATAGAATTATCGGTAAGTAAATTCTTATTATTTACCTCAGCCAGTATAAAAAAACCTGGGAAGATCGCGCGCCATTAAGGTGGCGGGGCTTCACTATGAGCAGATCCAGCAGCTCACCAGTGCCATTTTCCCTCTTCAGCTATACACAGGCAGATTGGCAGGGAAGCGCAGCTCCTCCACAAGGACTCCAGAGCATCTCAGCGGTACCAGGGGGTCATAGCAGGGGGGGGGAGCAATACTTGGTGTACTAAGCCCTATTAAGGATACTTGGTTTGCGACTCAGCTAAACTTGTTCTTTAGCTACAGGGGCGCTGTGTGGCTGGCTCCATTATACTCTGTCTCCCTAGAAGGGCTCTCTGTGGGTTAACAGTGCTTTTAACCTATTTCCTTTGTGGGTTCTTAAACATTTACTATGTCAAAGGAGTGTGTATCATGCACAGCAGAGTGTTTTTTCTCAATCTGAGGGATCACTGCAGTGTACTCGGGATAATACACCTTCTCAGGCTAGTGGATCTGAACCAGTATGGTTAGATTCATTAAAAGGGATGATTTCAAATATTTTGAATAAATTATCCCAAAATGAGAATAGATTCAGTGGTCATTCCAGCGTCTCACACCCCTGCCATTTTTCCACAGAAGCGTACTGTGGCCCAAATCATGCAGGCTGATACCAATGATGTATCAGACCCAGAGGAGGGTGAGGTGGACTCGGGAGGAGGGATGCAGCTTTGTCACAGGATATACAGGCCCTGATAGAAGCTATTAGAGATGTCCTGCACATCCCTGATAAGTTATCAGAGGATGAGGAAGAATCTTAATTTAATGTGAAAAAGAAATCCTCAGCTACTTTCCCAGCATATAAGGAATTAATTCCCTATTTGCAGCAACGTCGGTAAATCTTGAAGTTGCAGGTCCCAAAACGGTTACTCACATCCTTCCCGTTTCCTCAGGATGATGGGGGGAAAAAATGGGAAAACCCACCGATAGTTGATGCATCGGTTTCTAGGCTGTCTCGTAACACAGTTTTACCTGCAAAATAGTCAGGTAATCTAATTGACGGGTTAGGTTCCTTGTCCAGGGGGGGGGGGGAGATCATTTTACTCCTACAGCATATACAGGATTCTGCTAACTTTACGTTGAAGGCCATAAATTAAATTGGTTCACTCAATGCACACACAACTGCCATGGCAGTGTCAGCACGCAGGGGCTTGTGGCTACGCCAGTGGTCTGCAGACGTGGATTCCAGGCGTGGGAAGCCTACCTTTCACAGGTGAAGCCCTTTTGGAGATGAACTGGATACGTGGATATCCAAGGCTACGGTGGGTAAGTCTACATACCTTCCTTCCGCAGCTCCCCCGGCTCGAAAATCCTACACTACTCCAACTCTGCAGTCCTTTTGGATAGCGAAGTTTAAAAACAAAACCAAAGGTTCTTCTACGGCCTTCAAAGGCAATAGAGGTAAACCTAGAAAACCAGCAACTGCAGGTTCACAGGAACCCCAGTTCTGCTTCCTCAAAGCCTTCAGCATGACTGGATCGCAGTGCATAGAACACAGGCAGGTGGGAGTCCGTTTAAGATTCTTCAGTCACATATGGGAAATGTCATGCCAGGATCCCTGGGTCAAAGAACTTATAGCCCAGGGCTACAGACTGGAGTTTCAGGAACTCCCACCTCACAGATTCTTCAAATCAGGCTTACCAGCTTCTCAAGAAGCAAGTATAACTTTACAGGAAGCAATTCTAAAACTGGTACAGACTCAGATCTTTGTTCCTGTTCCGCTTCAGCTGCAAAACCAGGGTTATTTTTCCGACCTGTTTGTAATACCGAAACAGGATGGTTCGGTAAGGCCCATTTTAAATCTCAAGTCATTGAACCCGTACTTACTGGTGTTCAAGATGGAGTCTCTGAGAGCTGTGATCTCAGGTCTGGAGGAGGGGGATTTCTCATACGTCCTAGAAGATGCTGGGGATACCATTAGAACCATGGGGTATAGACTGGATCAGCAGGAGACATGGGCACTTTAAGACTTTGAAAGGGTGTGAACTAGCTCCCTCCCCTCTATGCCCCTCCTCCAGACTCCAGTTTTAGAATTGTTCCCAGGGAGACTGGACGCACTAAGAGGAGCTCTACTGAGTTTCTCTGTAAAGACTTTTTGTTTAGGTTTTTTTATTTTCAGGGAGGCTGCTGGCAACAGTCTCCCTGCTTCGTGGGACTTAGGGGAGAGAAGTATGACCCACTTCAAGTGAGTTCAAGGGCTCTGGTTCTGGCTACAGGACACCATTAGCTGAGGGTTTGATCGCTGGGTACGCTCAGATGCTCTCTACCACAGCCTGCCGTCACCCCCTTACATAGCCAGAAGTCACAAGACGGGTGAGTAACCAAAGAAAAGAAGACTTTTCTCTTCAGAGACGGCATTTTCAAGAGGTATCGGGCAGACGCTGCGCGCCAAGCTCCCACTCGCACTGCGGGGGGCGCCCTGGGCAGCTAAAAACGACCTTATTTAACACACTGGCAAGAGGGGACATTAGTGCCGCGGCACTGTCCCATCCCCCGCCAGTATAAACATCTAGAAAGCGGGACAGAAGCGCGCCATTAAGGGGGCGGAGCTTCTCCCTCACGGCGCCATTTCCTCTCCTCAGGCTGCAGAGACGCTGGTCATCCACACACACTGACAAGTACCAGGGGTGTAAAACGGAGGGGGGAGGCATATAATTGGTGCAATGTATATGTGATGAAAGCGCTATAGGTCTGAGGCATTGTATTGCCAATTTTCTGACCCATTTTTCCAGCGCAGGGTGTGATCTGGCAAATCCCCTCTGTCTCTCTCGTACAGACTTTACTGTGGGTCTGTCACCTATATGCCCGGTGTGTCTGTGGGTGTTTGGTGCACGAGTGTCGACATGTCAGGGGCTGAAGGCTCTTCCCAGGAGGAGGCTGTATTGGGGACGCAGACAGCTGCGGGGGTGACCCTGTCAGCACTGCCGGCACCTGATTGGGTAAATGTGTTAAACGCCTTGAATGCTATTGTGGCTCTTATTAGTAAGACCAGGCTTGGGAAAAAATCTGTGGACGATATGTTATTCCAAAGTCAGGTCCTCTCAGGGTCACAAAAATGTACGTTGGCCCAAGTGGCAGACACTGATACTGACATGGACACTGATTCTAGTGTCGACTATAGCGATTCCAGGTTAGACCCAAAATTGGCAAAGAGCATTCAGTACATGATTGTGGTGATTAAAGAGGCATTAAATATCACTGAGGACCCGGCTGTCCCTGATAAAAGGGTATGTATAAAGAAAGGAAACCTGAGATAACGTTTCCTCCCTCTCATGAACTGAACACGCTTTTTTGGAAAAAGTTTGGGAAGGTCCTAACAGGAAGTTTCACATTCCCAAAAGAATTTTGGCAGCTTATCCGTTTCCCTCGACGGATAGGAAAAAGTGGGAGTCACCCCCCACTGTGGACAAGGCCTTGTCTAGGTTGTCTAAAAAGGTGGCTCTCCTGTCACCTGACACAGCGGCCCTGAAAGATCCTGCGGATCGTAAACAGGAAACTACATTGAAGTCCATTTATGTGACCACGGGTACACTACTCCGACCTGTCATTGTGTCTGCGTGGGTAAGTAGTGCTATTGAAAAGTGGGCAGATAACTTGTCATCTGATATACATAACCTAGATAGGGATAGCATCCTCTTGACGCTGGGTTATATCAAGGACGCTGCAGCATACCTTAAGGAAGCTGCGAGAGATATTGGTCTTTTGGGATCAAAAGCCAATGCCATGGCTGTTTCAGCTAGGCGTGCGTTGTGGATTCACCAATGGAATGCTGATGCTGACTCCAAGAAACGTATGGAATCTCTACCATATATAGGTAAGGCCTTATTTGGTGACAGCCTTGATGATTTGGTATCTACGGTTACCACGGGTAAGTCATAATTTTTACCTTATGTTCCTCCACAACAAAAGAAAACGCAACATTATCAGATGCAGTCCTTTTGGCCCAATAAATATAGAAAGGGCCGGGGTTCTTCCTTCCTTGCTACTAGAGGAAGAGGTAAATGTTCTCCTGCCTTGTCAGGCTCCCAGGAGCAGAAGTCCTCCCAGGCTTATGCCAATTCCACTGCATGACGTTGGGGTTCCTATGTGGGAGTCCGCACCGGTGGGGGCCCGTCTAAAACTCTTCAGTCAGTGTTGGGTTCGTTCAAACCTGGACCCTTGGATTTTACAAATAGTATCCCAAGGGTATCGTCAAGGTTCCCCAGTCGCAAAAGGGGGAAGCTTTTTTGTGGTCCCGAAGCCGGTCGGCTCGGTCAAACCAATCCGAAACCTGAAATCTCTGAATTTCTACCTAAGGAGATTCAAATTCAAGATGGAGTCTCTCCGAGCAGTGATCTCCAGTCTCGAGGAAGGGAATTTCATGGTGTCGGTGGACATAAAAGATGCCTACTTACATGTTCCCATTTATCCTCCGCATCAGGCTTACCTGAGATCTGCAATTCAGGATTGTCATTACCAATTTCAAACGTTGCCGTTTGGTCTATCCACGGCTCCGAGGATTTTTACCAAAGTGATGGCGGAGATGATGGTTCTCCAGCGCAAGCAAGAAGCCACAATTATCCCATACTTGGACGAACTCCTGATAAAGGCGAGATCCAGGGACCAGTTGGTCCAAAACGTTGCAATCTCCATGTCAGTTCTTCAACAACATGGTTGGCTCCTAAACTTGCCAAAATCATAGTTGATACTGACGACGCGGCTGCCATTTTTGGGAATGATATTGGACACAGACCTACAGGGAGTCTTTCTACCTGTGGAAAAGGCGCTGGAACTTCAGAGTCTGGTCAAACAAATTCTGAAACCAGCAAGAGTGTCAATCCATCAATGCTTTCGTTTGCTGGGGAAGATGGTTGCGGCCTACGAGGCCATTCAGTTTGGCAGGTTCCATGCCAGTGTTCCAGTGGGACCTGTTGGACAAGTGTTCCGGGTCCCATCTACACATGCACCAGAGGATAATCCTGTCGTCCAAGGCCAGCATATCACTCCTGTGGTGGCTGCACAGCTCTCATCTCCTAGAGGGGCGCAGGTTCGGGATACAGGACTGGATCCTGCTGACCACGGATGCAAGCCTCCGAGGCTGGGGGGCAGTCACAATGGGAGAAAGCTTTGAAGGAAAAAGGTCAAGCCAGGAATCTTGTCTCCACATAAATGTTCTGGAGTTAAGGGCCATTTACAACGGCCTCCTACAAGCGGAACATCTTCTTTGAGATCTGCCTGTACTGATCCAGTCGGACAATGTAACTGCAGTAGCGTACATAAACCGTCAGGGCGGAACGAAAAGCAGAGCGGCAATGGCAGAAGCCACAAGAATTTTCCGCTGGGCGGAAAAACATACAAGCGCTCTGTCAGCGATATTCATTCCAGGAGTGGACAACTGGGAAGCAGACTTCCTCAGCAGACACGATCTCCATCCAGGAGAGTGGGGCCTCCACCAAGAAGTCTTCGCAGAGGTGACAAGTCGTTGGGGAGTTCCTCAAGTAGACATGATGGCATCTCGTCTCAACAAGAAGCTTCAGAGATATTGTTCCAGGTCAAGGGACCCTCAAGCAATAGCAGTGGATGCACTGGTGACACCGTGGGTGTTTCAGTCGGTGTATGTATTCCCTCCACTTCCTCTAATTCCGTAAGTTCTAAAGATCATAAGAAGAACAAAGATCCAGGCGATCGTCATTGTCCCAGACTGGCAAAGGAGGGCCTGGTATCCAGATCTTCAGGAATTACTCATAGGAGATCCCTGGCCTCTTCCTCTGCGAGAGGACCTGTTACGACAGGGGCCGTGCGTGTATCAGGACTTACCGCGGCTGCGTTTGACGGCATGGCGGTTGAACGCAAAATCCTAGCCAGTAAGGGTATTCCCAGTGAAGTCATTCCCACACTTATTCAGGCCAGAAAAGGGGTAACTGCTAAACATTACCACCGTATTTGGAGAAAATATGTCTCTTGGTGTGAAGCCAAGGGAGCTCCTATGGAAGAGTTTCGCCTAGGGCATTTTCTCCATTTTCTACAAGCAGGTGTGGATGCGGGCCTAAAATTGGGCTCAATCAAGGTTCAGATTTCAGCCTTATCAATTTTCTTTCAGAAACAATTGGCCTCCCTTACAGAAGTTCAGACCTTCGTGAAAGGAGTGTTACACTTCCGGGATCCGGATTGAAAGTCGACAGTAGCTAGGTCGACAATGTCTAGGTCGACCACTATTGGTCGACAGGGTGTCTAGGTCGACAGGGTCTTTAGGTCGACATGTTCTAGGTCAAAAGGTCGACTAGTTTTTCACAATATTTTTTTGAACCTTTTCATACTTAACGATCCACGTGGACTACGATTGGAACGATAATCTGTGCCGAGCGAAGGCACCATGCCCGAAGCATGGCGAGCGAAGCGGTGCACTAATTGGGGTTCCCGGTCACTCTACGAAGAAAACGACACCAAAATAACATTAAAAACTCATGTCGACCTTTTGACCTGTCGACCTAGAACATGTCGACCTAAAGACCCTGTCGACCAATAGTGATCAACCTAGACATTGTCGATCTAGTTACTGTCGACTTTCAATACCACACCCTACACTTCCAACCTCCATTTGTGCCTCCTGTGGCACCATGGGACCTTAATGTGGTATTGCAGTTCCTTCATTCACGTTGGTTTGAACCTTTGCGGAAGGTGGAGTTAAAATTCCTCACTTGGAAAGTGGTCATCCTATTGGCCTTGGCATCTGCAAGGCGGGTGTCTTAGTTAGCAGCCTTATCTCACAAGAGCCCTTATTTGAACTTCCATGAAGATAGAGCTGAATTGAGGACACGTCAGCAATTTTTACAGAAGGTGGTTTCCTCTTTCCACATAAACCAACCTATTGTGGTGCCTGTGGCTACTGACTCCTTTTCGCTGAGTCAAAATCTCTGGATGTGATCAGAGCTTTGAAGATTTGTCGCCAGAACGGCTCAAATTAGGAAAACAGAGGCTCTGTTTGTCCTGTATGCTCCCAACAAGGTTGGGTGTCCTGCTTCCAAGCAGACCATTGCACGCTGGATCTGTAACACGATTCAGCACGCTCATTCCACAGCTGGATTTCAATTACCGGAATCCAGTGAAGGCCCGTTCCACTAGGAAGGTGGGCTCATCCTGGGCGGCTGCCCGGGGGATCTCGGCATTGCAATTTTGCCGAGCAGCTACTTTGGCGGGGTCAAACACTTTTGCAAAGTTCTACAAGTTTGACACCTTGGCCGATGAAGACCTTAAGTTCGGTCAATCGGTGCTGCAGAGTCGTCCGCACTCTCCCGCCCGTTCTAGAGCTTTCGTATAACCCCATGGTTCTAATGGTGTCCCCAGCATCCTCTAGGACGTATGAGAAAATAGGATTTTAATACCTACCAGTAAATCCTTTTCTCTTAGTCCGTAGAGGATGGTGGGCGCCCGTCCCGGTGCGTTACTGTATCTACAGTTAATAGTTATGGTTACACATATGTTGTGTTACGTTATTGTCAGCCTGTTGCTGACATTGTTCATGACGTTGGCCTGTGTTCTGTTGAATGCCATGTTCTGCGGCATGGTTAAGGTGTGAGCTGGTATGAATCTCGCCTTCGTTTAACAATAAATCCTTTCCTCGAAATGTCTGTCTCCCTGGACACAGTTCCTATAACTGGAGTCTGGAGGAGGGGCATAGAGGGAGGAGCCAGTTCACACCCTTTTATAGTCTTAGTGGCCATTTCTCCTGCGGATCCCGTCTCTACACCGGTGTTCTAATGGTGTCTCCAGCATCCTCTACGGACTAAGAGAAAAGGATTTACCGGTAGGTATTAAAATCCTATTTTCTTGGTGTCTCTGGTTATCAAGGATGCATACCTTCATATTCCGATTTGGCCGCCTCATCAGGCTTATCTAAGGTTTGCCTTACAGGACTGTCACTACCAGTTCCAGGCCCTGCCATTTGGCCTCTCTACGGCACAGAGGGTGTTCACCAAGGTAATGGCAGAGATGATGTTTCTCCTCCGCAAGCAAGGAATGACCATAATTCCGTACCTGGACGATCTGCTGATAAAAGCACCATCCAGGGAGAGGTTGTTAGACAATATTGCCCGCTCAACCCGACTACTCCAGGATCACGGGTGGATTCTGAACCTACCAAAATCTCATCTGGAACCAACATGGAGGCTTCCGTTCTTGGGGATGATACTGGAAACGGAGGCACAGAAGGTATTCCTTCCGTTGGAAAAGTCATTGGTGATCCAGTCGATGGTGCGGGATGTTCTGAAACCAACCTGGATATCTATGCATTCGCCTTCTGGTAAAGATGGTAGCCGCCTACGAGGCGCTACAGTATGGAAGGTTCCATGCAAGGCCCTTCCAACTGGATCTGTATGACAAGTGGTCTGGATTGCATCTACACATGCACCAGAGGGTCCGTCTATCTCCAAAAGCCAGGATTTCTCTTCTGTGGTGGCTTCAGACTTCTCACCTGTCCGAGGGCCGAAGGTTCAGGATTAAAAATTGGATTCTGCTAACCAAAGACTCAAGCCTCAGAGGTTGGGAACCGTTCCAAGAAAAATGGTCAAGTCAGGAAGCCATTCTTCCGATCAACATTCTTGGACCAAGGGCCATATATACAACGCCCTTCGATAGGCATCGCATCTTCAATATCAAGCCATTCAAGTTCAGTCGGACAATGTGACGGCAGTAACGTACATAAACCGACTGTTACGTTCTCTGTACTTGGAACCCAAGAGATAGGGTGGCAGCAGAAGAGTTCCATGTACAGATGCGTGAAGCTGCGACAGAATTGGGGTACGCAGCAATACCTAACTGGGAAACCCTGACTCTGTTGTCCCTCCCTAGTGGTCGGCTAACGCCTGCGAGACTATGGTTTCTTGGGCTCACGTCAGCCACGTTTGAACGGGCGGATTAGGTCTGCCCAAACTCCGATGCCCCCCGGTCTTAGTTGGTGACGAGGCGTTAACCGAGACAGAGAGAGATCAAGGGGAAAACTAACTAAGACAGACACAAAAGCAAAAGGGATAACCACAGAAAATAATAAACTTAATTTATGTGCGGCCGCCAAGAAAAACCGTAACCAAAGTAACGCTGCCCAAATGCCAAATACGAATCCGTTGTAGTTCGGCAAGGACAACAGTGGCGGAACCTCCGCAGAAAACACATCGGCAAGATGATTAGAATAATACGGCTTCAACCGCAAGGTGCGGCAGAGCCGCTACTCACGACACCAAGGAAGGTGCGCGCAGGAAACGACCAGAACCCCTAGGCTTCGGACACCAGACCACTCCACTGGAAGACAAACTCGAAGGACAACAGGAAACGATCCCTCAAACCGTGGAAACTGGACACGGGACACTGGAGTACACAAGCTGGATGCAGGAACACACCAGAAGCAGGAAGACGGGCTCCACTGGAAGCTGACGACAGGGTGCAGGAACAAGCTTGCAGGAAGCTAACAAAGAAATGAAACATACAGGTATCATAACAAACTTCTATCACCAGCGCTGGACTGCAGGGCTAGCTGGGTAATAAGGGAATCAGAATGGCTGGAGGCCAGGCACAAAGTAATGGCCAAAATACTGGCAGGTGAGGTTACACAGACCAGAGCCAGACTGCAGTACACACTCACCACATAATTACCAAATATCTGACAAGTGAGGCTTAACACATAGAAAACAGGCTTCAGTTACAGACTCTCCACCGTCTGGAAACAAGAGTCTTCTAAACAAGTACAAGAGAAATCCTGGCATGCAAACAGAACTATAACATAAAATTCATGAACTGAAGGCAAACAGGAATGAACCACTGCTTGTGGTTCATAACACCGACAAGGCGGAATGCAGAGCAGAGCAGCAATGTCGGAGGTAATGAGGATTCTCCTGTGGGCAGAAAGACACGCTGTGGTGTTGTCCGCGATCTTCATTCCGGGAGTAGACAACTGGGAAGCAGACTTCCTCAGCAGACACTACCTCCGCCCAGGAGAGTGGGGGCCTTTACCAGGGGGTGTTCAGGTGCGTGACACGTCTGTGGGGAATTCCACAAATCAACATGGCTTCTCATCTCAACAAGAAGCTCAAGCGGTATTGTTCCAGGTTGAGGTACCCACAAGTGGTGGTGGCGGTGGACGCTCTGGTGACTCCATGGGTCTACAAGATGGTGTACGTGTTTCCACCACTCCTATTGATCCCAAAGATACTAAAAAGAATAAAAAAATAAAAGGTTAGAGCAATTCTCATTGCTCCGGACTGGCCAAGAAGGTCCTGGTATGCAGATCTGCTGGAGATGCTCCTAGAGGACCCATGGCCTCTACCTCTTCGTTAGGACCTTCTCTAACAGGGGCCGTTCCTCTATCAAGACTTACCATGGCTACGTTTGACAGCATGGATGTTGTAGCGTCAAATTCTAGCCCTTAAAGGGCTATCCCGGATAAGGTTATTCCAACCCTGATCCAAGCCAGAAAGGGGTTAACGTCTAAACATTACCACCATATATGGAAAAAAATACGTCTCTTGGTGTGAGAACAGGAAATTTCCTGCAGTGGAGTTTCATCTGGGACGTTTTCTCGTTTCTCTGCAGTCAGGTGTGGATGTGGGCCTACGTTTGGGATGTGGGCCTCCATAAACGTCCAGTTTTCGGCCTTATCCATTTTCTTCCAGAAATAATTGGCTTCTCTCCTTGAGGTTGACCTTTTTGGAGGGTGTTCTGCACATACAACCGCCCTTTGTGCCTCCTACGGCACCTTGGGATCTCAAAGTGGTGTTGCAGTTCGTGCAGTCTGAATGGTTTGAGCCTTTACAGGACGTAGACATCAAGGGGGTCATTCCGAGTTGTTCGCTCGGTAAAAATCTTCGCATCGCAGCGATTTTCCGCTTAATGCGCATGCGCAATGTCCGCACTGCGACTGCGCCAAGTAAATTTGCTATGCAGTTAGGAATTTTACTCACGGCATTTTCATCGTTCTGGCGATAGTAATGTGATTGACAGGAAATGGGTGTTACTGGGCGGAAACAGGCCGTTTTATGGGCGTGTGGGAAAAAACGCTACCGTTTCCGGAAAAAACGCAGGAGTGGCCGGAGAAACGGGGGAGTGTCTGGGCGAACGCTGGGTGTGTTTGTGACGTCAAACCAGGAACGACAAGCACTGAAATGATCGCAGATGCCGAGTAAGTCTGGAGCTACTCAGAAACTGCTACGAGGTGTGTAATCGCAATATTGCGAATACATCGTTCGCAATTTTAAGATGCTAAGATTCACTCCCAGTAGGTGGCGGCTTAGCGTGAGCAAATCTGCTAAAATCCGCTTGCGAGCGAACAACTCGGAATGACCCCCCAAGTTTCTTATGTGGAAGGCAGACGCTGTTGGCATTGGCTTTTGCGAGGCATGTGTCTGAGCTGGGGGCGTTGTCTCACAAGAGCCCCTATTTGATTTTTCATGAAGATAGGGCTGAACTCAGAACTCAGAAGGTTTATGTGAAGTGGACAGCTCATCACAGAAAATCTGACTTGCTGTTTATTCTCTATGATCCCAATAAAATTGGGTGTCCTGCTTCAAAGCAGACCATTGCACGCTGGTTCAGGCTTACTGTCCAGCATGCTTATTCCACGGCAGGATTGCGGTGTCCAAAATCTGTACAGGCCCACTCTACTAGGTCGGTGGGTTCTTCCTGGGCTGCTGCCTGGGGTGTCTCGGCTTTACCGCTCTGCAGAGCAGCTACTTGGTCAGATTCAAATACGTTTGCTAAGTTCTACGAGTTTGATACTTTGGCCTGTGAGGTCAATCAGTTCTGCAGGAACCTCAGCACTCTTTCACCCGGTTTTGGGATCTTTGGTACATCTCCATGGTACTAATGTGGATCCCAGTATCCTCTAGGACGTAAGAGAAAATAGGATTTTAATTACTTACCGGTAAATCCTTTTATCGTAGTCCGTAGGGGATACTGGGCGCCCGCCCCGTGCTTCGTTTCTTCCTGCACGGTTACTTGGTTAAGTAATGTTGGTTCAGCTGTTGCTGTTCCTGGTTTTGTGTTTGGTTAGCTTGGCATTCCTGTAGTTTGTGTGTGCTGGTTCGGAATCTCACCACTATCCTTTTTATATTTTTCTCTCAAAGTATGTTCGTCTCCTCGGGCACAGTTTGCTAGACTGAGTCTGGTAGGAGGGGCATAGAGGGAGGAGCCAGCCCACACTATTGATTTCTTAAAGTGCCCATGGCTCCTAGTGGTCCCATCTTTACCCCATAGTACTAATGTGGACCCCAGTATCCTCTACGGACTACAAGAAAGGGATTTACCGGTAGGTAATTAAAGTCCTCTCTTTTTTTTTTTTTTTTTTTTTGCGCGCTTTAAACATTGTCCCAGAAATGAGGGCTTTATGATTTATTTTATGAGCAATTAGTCTTGCCACTGCCAAGTGTCTTTTTCTTATGCTCTTCCTGATAATTACTGCTGTTAACACCTTTACACCTTATCCTGTCAGGTTACATGGAGCTATTCTGGCTGGCTGAAGCAAGACTCCAGTGATAAGAAAGCCTGGAAGTTCTCCAAAGTGGAGTCCTTGGTGGTGGATGAAGGCAGTTTGGTGTCTGTTCGTATACTCAGCGCTGTCTTGAAATTGCTATATAAACATGCCAGACTCTCTAAACTAGTTATTCTAGGTATGTGCTACATTTCTAGATTACCTTGACACAGAGACCCCCCTTTCCTAAGTAGCATTGAATGTTCATAAAATGAGGATACTGATTCATCAGGTTAGTGTCTGCTACTGGGGGAATGCCCTGGTTGGAAATTGTATTTTTATCTATACATACATGGTCAACTTTGGTGTTAACGCATAGTTTGCCTTTCCTCTTGCTACACCTTACTCTGGGCTAGGTTTATAGTTTATTCTGCCCACTTTACCTCCTCTTTTAGGTATGGTATTGGTGTAGGTCAGACGTGTCAAACTCTCTACCCGAGCCCACAACTCATACTTCTGTGGACTGAGTTTACTTTTTAAACAATGTATTGTGTCCCACCACCACTGGATGACTTAATGTTGGCCCTTCTGCCGTTGGCAGCATTCACCATTCTGCACATGCGTGAGAAGATAGTGATATAGATGGGAAAATGTCCACGGGGGTAGCTGCTGCGCATGCCCAGCTGCAATTAAAAAGCTTTGCTGCATACCGCCTGCTCAGTGCCATTATCACTGAAGCTTTCACACCAAGTATGTGCATGTGCCCGACTGCCCTGTGTACACAGCTGCCCTAATTGCAGGAGGATTCTCCTGGAATCTGGATAGATAATCTCTCAACGAAGAAGGTAAATTGGAAGGGACTGGCACAGAGGGCATGTGTCTGGAGGGGACACAGGGAGTAAGAGTGAATACCAGGGGGCATGTGGCTGGACTGAGGGATAGAGGGGGGCTGGAAGTGACACATTTTACTACCTCACACAGATCGTATTATACAGGAGAGGGGACCGCACAGTGATATGAGGGGGTATAACACCGCTCCCAGCTAACACTGATATGTGGTATTAATAAATAGGGTTGAGGGACTGCATCGTGATATGAGGGGGAATAACACAGCTCCCAGCTCACACTATTAAAGTTGTTTTCTTCCCGATACTTGGCATTTCTTTGATTATACTTTTATTGTTTTTTTCTAAGTAACCTTTCAAAATTGCATATAAGAATTTTTCTTTTTCTTGCGGCCCGCAGAAGACTTGGGGGTATATTCAATACCTGTTGGTAACTGCCATCGTGTTGGAAAGACGGCAGTTTTTCAATGCACGGGGCAGATAAGCCCTGTATGTCAGTTCCTGCCCCAAACACCACCCGCGAATAGCTCCCTGCCTGTGTGACATCATCCAACCGCCGCTGCCCGCCCCAGCAGCTGTCTGGAAACGCCTGCGATGTCCGTACCGTGCCCCATCAACAGCGTTCTAATGCCGTTGGCACGCCCCCTCCCGCGACTGCCTCTGCCTTTCAATCGGGCAAAGGCGATCGCAGCCCTGAGATGCACACTCCCCAAGACTTCTGACTGCGATCGCTGCCAGTCTGAATTAGGCCCTTTATGCAGTTCTTTCATGTGATTTTTATATGATTATTTGTCACTATATGGACAAAAGTATTTGGCCACACCTGTTATAGAGCTCAGGTGTTTCAATCAGACCACAGGTGTCTAAAATCAAGCACCTAGCCATGCAATCTCTGCAATCTGGTGTCTGGATTCTGACCACCAGGATGACGGGCGCCGGTCTAACGATACCAACCCAATTTGGCAAGTCTGGTTTTGGCGGATGCAGAGAGAATGTTACCTGCCTGACTGGATTGTGCCAACTGTGAAGTCTGGTGAAGGAGGGATAATGGTATGGGGGTGTTTTTAAGGGTTTGGGCTAGGCCACTTCTCTACATTGAAGGGCATTCTTAATGCTTCAGCATACCAAGACATTTTAGACAATGCTTTGCTTCCACTTTGCGGCAACAGTTTGGGGAAGGCCCTTTTTCTATTCCAACATGACTGTGCCCCCGGTGCACAAAGCAAGGACAATAAAGGTATTACTTGAGTTGGGTGTGGAAGAACTTAACTGGCGTGCACAGATCCCTGACCTCCACTCCATCGAGCACCTTTGGAATGAACTGGAATGGAGATTGCGAGCCAGGTTACTCATCCAACATCCATGCCTGTCCTCATAAATGTCCTACAGAGTGAATGGGCACAAATTCCCACAAACGCTACAAAATCTTGTGGAAAGCCTTCCAAGAAGAACGTAAGCTGTTATAGTTGTAAAAGGGAGACCAACTCCATATTAAAGTGTATCTATATTTGAATACAATGTAATTACAGTCCCTGTTGGTGTAATGACATTTCAGTTGTCTGAATATTTGTAGTGTATATCCTATTGATTTGTGGGGGTGGGGGGGGTTTGTTTGTTTTTTGTGGGTTTTTAAGTTATATAGATATATTTCTCATACGTCCTAGAGGATGCTGGGGACTCCAAGAGGACCATGGGGTATAGACGGGATCCGCAGGAGACATGGGCAAACTATAAGACTTTGAATGGGTGTGAACTGGCTCCTCCCTCTATGCCCCTCCTCCAGACCTCAGTTAGATTCTGTGCCCAGAGAAACTGGACACACACTAGGGGAGCTCTCCTGAGTTTCTCTGAATAGACTTTGTTAGGTTTATTATTTTCAGGGAGACCTGCTGGCTACAGGCTCCTTGCTTTGTGGGAGTGAGGGGAGAGAAGCAGATCTACTTCTTCTGAGTTCAAGGACACTGCTTCTTAGGCTACTGGACACCATTAGCTCCAGAGGGTTCGATCACTTGGTGCACCTAGCTGCTTGTTCCCAGAGCCTCGCCGTCAGCCCCCTCACAGAGCCAGAAGAAAGAAGCCGGGTGAGTAAAGGAAGAACAGAAGACTTCAGTGACGGCAGAAGACTTCAGAGTCTGAGGTACCGCGCTGCGGTCGTGCTGCGCGCCATTGCTCCCACACACAAGCAGCACTACAAG